>NC_092150.1:76181705-76249205 GCF_045791955.1 Oncorhynchus clarkii lewisi
GTAATTATGGGTAAAGATTAATTCACAAAAACAACTATAAGCTAAACAAAGATGGAAAATATAATTTTTTAGTCCGCTATGTTCCGTATGTTACTATTACTATTCAAGAAAGAGCCTTCATTTTTTATCCCTTTTTCTCCCCAATTTCGTGGTATCCAATTGGTATCCAATTGTTGTAGTAGCTACTATCTTGTCTCATCGCTACAACTCCCGTACGGACTCGGGAGAGACGAAGGTTGACGAAGGTTGAAAGTCATGCGTCCTCCGATACACAACCCAACCAGCCGCACTGCTTCTTAACACAGCGGGCATCCAACCCGGAAGCCAGCCGCACCAATGTGTCGGAGGCTACACCGTGCACCTGGCAACCTTGGTTAGCGCGCACTGCGCCCGGCCCGCCACAGGAGTCGCTGGTGTGCGATGAGACAAGGACCTCCCCACCCACCGACCAAGCCCTCCCTAACCCGGACGACGCTAGGCCAATTGTGCGTCGCCAGAGCCTGGGCGCGAAACCAGGGACTCTGGATGGCACAGCTGGCGCTGCAGTACAGCGCCCTTAACCACTGCACCACCCAGGAGGCCTCAAGAGCCTTCATTAATAAGTTATTTCATAAAACAGGGTACACTTCTCAATGAGACAGAATTGAGAGTCAACACAGAATGAATGCAGAGTTGGACAGAGTCGGCTCGGTCTGGCATTAGCCCCAGGGTGTGTGTGTGTGTGAGAGAGAAAGAGAGAGAGAGAGATAGAGAGAAAGTGAGAGAGAAAACGTGTGTGTGAGAGAGAGAGAGAGAGAGAGAGAAAAAAAAAAGTGTGAGAGAGAGAGAGAGAGACAGAGAGAGAGAGAGAGAGACAGAGAGATAGAGAGAGAGAGAGACAGAGATAGAGAGAGAGAGAGACATAGAGACAGAGAGAGAGAGAGAGAGACAGAGAGAGAGAGAGAAAGAGAGAGAGAGAGAGAGAGAGAGAGAGAGAGAGAGAGAGGGGCCAGTAGCGCAGCTCCATGTAAAGTTCTGGTCTTCACCGACAGCCTTTTAGTTCATCATCTGCTTGAATTATGACTCAACGTAGGCTACCAGGCAATTATGGAGAGGTCTTACGGGGACACAGTCTAACCTGCTCCAAATCAAAGTGTTTGCATGACCTCAGCTGACAAACCCTGCCTGAATTCCCTTTAGCCACTGAGTGTTTATGAGAATGTCCTCTAAAACCCCCAACAGAAAATGTATTTTCAACGTTTGGGGGTTTGTTTTCTCCTCTCACACAGTGGATGTTTTGTCCCGTTGTTTGTGTACCACTCGACGTCAGCGGTGATATTTTGGTTGCATGGAGGAGTCTCGCCCTGTGGCAGAGAAAACATGGCCGAATGCAAGGGGGGGGGGGGGGGGGGGCTCTGGTCAGAAGTAGTGCACTACATGGGGAATAGGGAATACTTTGAGATGCAACCGGTGTGTGTGCATACTTGCGTGCGTCTGAGTACGTGTGTGTGTGTGTGTGTGTGTGTGTGTGTGTGTGTGTGTGTGTGCGCGTCCCGGCACAGCAGACAGGCAGAGGTGGTGGCTAGCCTCCAGGCCAGAGCTGAAAACCACAGCATCCTGCCCTTAGTAGCGCACTAGCAGGATGACTCACCACCACCGGAAGAGGCCGAATGCTTGCAGAAGTCATTATGGGAAATGTAAGGTATATGGATTTCCTCTGTCAATAAAAAACCACTGGCAGCTTCACAGGCCCCCAGTGATTCCTCCTAAAGTAGCTTAGCATACAACCTTGGAATAACAGACTACATTTTGGAAAACATGGGGCTGATTTGTGAGGTGGATGGGGTTCAAGTTGAATCAACTATCAAGGCTTCTGTTTTATTGCTCCTCTCAGGCAAAATAAATTAATACATGAGAATACCAGGGATCTCCAACTTCAAGTCCTGGGTGTGCAGGCTTTTGTTCCAGCCCAGCACTAACACCCAGAATTAAAATAATCAAGGTCCAGACTGAAGAAGACTATAACTACAGTGTTTGCACTTATCCAAGAGCTGCCTTACAGGCCAATAGTCTCTGCAGAGGCAAGGCCAGGTCTTCAGGCCTGATGGCACAACATTGAAATACAATTAAATGGCACCACCATGTGGATACTGATTTTAAAAAAGGAATGTAATTCTCTAATCTCTGAATTCAAGTCTGGCCATTCAAAAGACATGTTTCTCAAAATGTTTTGTTTTTCTTCTGCGTAATGACGAATGTCTTCAATTTGAAAAGATATTGAGACACCCTGATCTGTATTATAGTCTAATAATGATTTATGTAATGTTGAAGGTATTACAGGTATTAAGAACTGATCCCACATCAGCTGAAGTGGACCGAATCTATCCAAATGGCCGTGGTTAAAACGCATCTTTCGATATCGGGTGCAGATTTGACAGAAAATACTTTCGTTACGATGGATCTGTGAAGGGCTGTCATTTTACCGAGTTTACGGTAAAATAGCTGGTTGAGATGCGTACACGTTCGTTGCACATAGTTCACTGTTGCTTGCTGATCATAACATTGAAACGCTGCAAGATAAAGTGCTTTATTGAAAAACAACCATCAATCGTTTTTCTGTCTGTGACTAGTCAGATTGTTGCCGTGGCTTTTTTCTAGCTAGCTAGTTTAGCTTGCTGCTAACTCACTTGTTTGCTATTAAATGAACTAGCTAGCTACAAGTATATGACATTTCCCCGCGTACAATGTTTTGACGGCTAGCCAGTGAAAACAATAAGCAGCTGATTGTCAAACTCGTTTCTGATCTTACCTAACGTAGCTTTTTCCAACCGTCTAGCTAGCTAGCTAACCAGCCACCTAACTATATATCTAACTAGATAACCCCAAGCATAGGCCTAAACCATTATAGTTTGATAACTAACTAGCTATGTTAATATCTAGATATAATTCATATGGTCACACTAATTGAGAAGGTACATGGTGGTCACTATTTTTAAAAAAGAGTTCACTTCAGCCAGAAGTTGATTGCTATTACGTTGCACGATTATTGATATGTTCTTGTAGCATTTGTTTAACAACAGTATGCAGTGGTGTGAAGTACTTCAGTAAAAATACTTTAAAGTACTATTTATGTCTTTTGGGGGGAATCTGAACCTTACTTTACTATTTACATTTTTGACAACTTTTACTTCACTACATTCCTAAAGAAAATAATGAACTTTTTAGTCCAATATGTTTCACTGACACCAAAAAGTACCAGTTATATTTTGAATGTTTATAAGGACTGGAAAACGGTCCAGAGAAAATCCCTGGTCATCCCTACTGCCTCGCACGGGGCTAAATCATCCATGTCACAAGACATGGAGGCTGATTTGGATAATGTAGAGGAGGGGGTGCTGGGGGTCGGAGTAAACAAAATTCCCAAAAGAGCCTCCACCAAGAGGCCGACCTATCCAACAAGACCAGAGAGGAGGGAGAGGACGTTGAAAAGGGCAACGGTCCCGGTCACAGCCGAGGAGGAGAGATCAGAGGTGAATGAAGATGCTGAGATCTCTGGGAGGAGAAGTAACAGGCTGGCAGGCCGCAGAGTCTTAGTTGACATTCCTAAGAAGAAGTACGTGAGGAAGATGAAGGACCAGACCAAGACGCAGACGGGAGGATCTGCCTGACAACACTCAGACCAAGACAGCCGGTCAAGAGGAGAACACTGCGAATACACAGGTAGTTGCTATGGTGACATGCTTTGAGGTGTGTGAAGCATTTTGAAAAAGTGCTGTATAAATCCAATTGATTGTGGTGATTTATTGTTATTACACAGAAGGGAGGCAGGAGAGGCCCTTCCAGAGCTGCTGCCTGAAAAAGAGGGGGCGGGGCTGAGGTCAACAGACGTCGATGATGTGGAAGGAGATATACCCGAGGATTGTCCTGATGACTCACTTTTCTTCCCCAGGAAGGAAGCGGTGGGTGAGGAAGGTGCCCTCACCAGATCATCTAGACATGCTGACAACCAAAACAAGTGTGACAAGTGTCAACGGACCTTCCACTATGAGAAGAGCTACCTGAAGCACATCAAGTAGGTGGAGTTGGACATTACACATTAGTTACACGTTTGTTGGATGGATTGTTGGGTTTGCAAATGAGGGGAGCCCAATGTACTGTCAAATGTAAAGCACTTTTAAAAGGGATAGAAAACCTAAAATCTCAACTATTTTCATTGTTGTGCTGATCACATCTCTAATAACTACACTCCTCCATTGTTACCATGACCACCAGGACGAGCCACGGTGTGCAGGGGGAGGTGACATACCGTTATGACACCTGCCAGCAGACTTTTGCCAACCTTTGAAACCCGAGGATCCATCAGAGACACGTCCACAGTGACGAGAGAGTGTATCTCTGCGACGTCTGCACCAAGACTTTCAAGCGCATGAAGGACGACAGGTTAGGACTGGTCTCAGTCGGGGGATTTGGGATTGCTTTTGTAGCACTTTTATGTAGGATTCTCTGGATTGACGTCCTGTTTCCCTAGTGCATTACTTTTAACTAGAGCTGTAAATGGCTAAACCACTCCAGAATCCACACGGGCTCCAGGCTTTACAAGTGTGAACACAGTGGCCGGGCCTTCGCCCAGAGATCTTCCATTCATAGTAAATTATTACTGCTGACCTTTAACCCCTGTCTGACCTCTGTATGTTCTGTCTCAGGTGAGCGACCATACCACTGTACAGATTGTGATAAGCAGTTCACCCCGCTGTATGCCCTCCAGAGGCGCTAGAGGATTCATACAGGGGAGAAGCCTTTCATGTGTGGCCTCTGCAACCGTACCTTCACGGACAAGTCCACTGTACACAGACACCATGGTATGTTCCTACACAAGTCCACTGTACACAGACACCATGGTATGTTCCTACACTAGTCCACTGTACACAGACACCATGGTATGTTCCTACACTAGTCCACTGTACACAGACACCATGGTATGTTCCTACACTAGTCCACTGTACACAGACACCATGGTATGTTCCTACACTAGTCCACTGTATACAGACACCATGGTATGTTCCTACACTAGTCCACTTTACACCGACTCCATGGTATGTTCCTACACTAGTCCACTGTACACAGACACCATGGTATGTTCCTACACTAGTCCACTGTACACAGACACCATGGTATGTTCCTACACTAGTCCACTGTACACAGACACCATGGTATGTTCCTACACTAGTCCACTGTACACAGACACCATGGTATGTTCCTACACTAGTCCACTGTACACAGACACCATGGTATGTTCCTACACTAGTCCACTGTACACAGACACCATGGTATGTTCCTACACTAGTCCACTGTACACAGACACCATGATATGTTACTACACCTTCTCGTTTTTATACTAACATAATACCTATAATTATTATACGTGTAATAAGTTATTTTGGAGACATTAATCTGTGCTGCAAAAGCCTAAAGATGTGCTCTTCAATCCACAGACTCATGACCAAAACACTCCATGGAAGAACTACCTGGTGGTCCTGAAGTACAACATGGAGGTAAAGACTAAGAAACCCAGATGCCCTGGTAGGAAGGTAAAAGTTGAAAATGTAGTGGTTGGAGAGGTGGAGGTGGAGAGTGGAGTTGGAGGTAGGCTCCAGGAGGGGGCCATGTTGGTACATGGTGAGCCTTTCACCCTTTCAGCCAACTGGGGTGACCCAGGGACCATCACCCTGGTCAGCCACACCACCCTGGGTGGGTTCACGGTCATCCAGACAGAGATGCCGGCAGGGACCCACCTACGCATTGTCACCACAGACGGGGCCGGTGTCATCTCTCTGGATGGATCCACTGTCTCTGTCCCCTTCTCCGTGTCCTCTATCCCTGTCACTGTGTCTCACTCCATCCCTGTTTCCCCGTCGTGCTCCGGTACCCTCCCTGTCCAGACTGTGTCTGTCCCTGTCACTGTGTCTCTCTCTGTCCCTGTCACTGTGTCTCTCTCTGTCCCTGTCCAGACTGTCTCTCTCTGTCCCTGTCACTGTGTCTCTCTCTGTCCCTGTCACTGTGTCTCACTCCATCCCTGTTTCCCCGTCGTGCTCCGGTACCCTCCCTGTCCAGACTGTGTCTGTCCCTGTCACTGTGTCTCTCTCTGTCCCTGTCACTGTGTCTATCTCTGTCCCTGTCCAGACTGTCTCTCTCTGTCCCTGTCACTGTGTCTCTCTCTGTCCCTGTCACTGTGTCTCACTCCATCCCTGTTTCCCCGTCGTGCTCCGGTACCCTCCCTGTCCAGACTGTGTCTGTCCCTGTCACTGTCTCAGGGGCCATGTTTTCCCCAGTTTCTGTTTCAGAGACCTCTACTATTTTGACCCCATCTGATGCTGGAAACTGCAGTGCCACAAACCATCCTGGCTCCAGGTTCGGAAGCTGGGCCTCGTTCAGAGATAACGGCCATTGCGGATCCTGAGGAGGCAGAGTGTGCTACAGTGAAGACGTCAGAACACAGACAGTCTCCACTGAGGGACAACACAGTGTAACAGAGCACATTGGTACTGTGGAAGACATGGAGGTGTCCACTGAATATACTGTGGTGTAGGTCGTCATGTGTAATTGAATGTACACTGAGTGTACAAACTATTAAGGACACCTGCTCTTTCCTTGACATAGACTGACCAGATGAAAGCGTTGATCCCTTATTGATGTCACTTGTTAAATCCACTTCAATCAGTGTAGACGAAGGGGAGGAGACAGGTAAAATAATGGTTTTAAAGCCCTGAGAAAATTGAGACATGGATTGTGTGTGTGTGTCGTTCAGAAGGTGAATTGGCAAGAAAATATTTTTAAGTGCCTTTGAACGGGGTATGTTAGTAGGTGTGAGGCGCATGAGTTTGTGTCAAGAACTGCAACACTGCTGGGTTAACGCTCAACAGTTTCCTGTTTGTATCAAGAATGGTCCAACACCCAATGGACATCCAGCTAACTTGACAAAACTCTGGTAAGTATTGGCATCAACATCGGCCAGCATTCCTGTCAAATGCTTTCGACACCTTGTAGAGTCCATGCACGACAAATTGAGGCTGTTCTAAGTGCAAAAAGGGGGGGGGGGGGGGGGGGGGGGGGGTGCAACTCAATATTATGAAGGTGTCCTTAATGTTTTGTACACAGTGGTTATCGTCTAATTATTGGGTCTGAATTCATAGTTTGTCTGTCCTCGACCCTGTTGACGAAGGGTTTTGGAAACTTTCTGAAACTAAGGCCAGGATTCAATCTGATCGTGGGTTATAGGCATTGCGGCTTTTAAAGGCAATGTTCCCACGTTTGCAGAGATCCCATTCATGGTAAACGCTGCATATGTTGACTCAATTGGACATTGCCTTTAAAAGCTTCAACGCCGAAAACCCTCGATCTCACTGAATCCCAGTTTAAGTAATCTTCATTCATGGTTTCCAGCATGCATTTGTTTAGTTTACATTTGCTCCTAACATTGTCATGGTACATTGATCACCTCATCAAATATACAGTACCAGTCAAAAGTTTGGACACACCTACTCATTCAAGGGTTTTTCTTTATTCTTTACTATTTTCTACATTGTAGAATAATAGTAAAGACATCAAAACTATGAAATAACACATATGGAATGTGGTAACCAAAAGTGTTAAACAAATTAAAATATATTTAGATTTTAGATTCTTCAAAGTAGCCACCCTTTCCTCTTCCACACCTCCAGGCTGTGTAAGGGCTATTTGACGAAGGAGGAGACTGATGGAGTGCTGAATCAGATGACCTGGCCTCCACAATCACCCGACCTCAACCCAATTGATATGGTTTGGGGTGAGTTGGACTGCAGAGTGAAGGAAAATCAGCTCAGCATATGTGGGAACTCCTTCAAGTCTATTGGAAAAGCATTCCTCATGAAGCTGGTTGAGAGAATGCCAAGAGTGTGCAAAGCTGTCAAGGCAAAGGCTGGCTACTTTGAATAATTTCAAATAAAAAATATTTTGACTTGTTTAACACTTTTTTGGTTGTTACATGATTCTGTGTTATTTCATAGTTTTGATGGCTTCACTATTCTACAATGTAGAAAATATTGTATAAATATTGTGTCCAAACTTTTGACTGGTACTGTACATATCATATTCAAACTGTGTGGAGTGTAGGTCTTCAGATGGATTTTCCTTTTTCTGTTTGACAAAAAGCAATATCAGTACTGAGCCTTAACAGAGAATTATAGATATCTTTATTACTGTCCATTCTCAGACCAAATAAAAAAAGGGCACTATTCCACCTGAAAAAAGCTTGATATGCAGGCTGACATTTTTCCTGGCTGTTTTTGATATGAAACAATTCATTGTCATCACTCAGGCTCGAATTCTTTAGGTTATGATATTGGAAGTAATGGATATTTCCTTTCTATATCCCTTTTAAGACATTTTCAAGTTGGAAACCAAGGAAAGAATGGAAAAAAGCTTACAACATCATAAGTCATCTTTAAATATATTTAAATACTCATTTCTAGATTAGTCACGTGCTAAACTATATAATAATTAATTACAACTGTACAAATCATGCAGCGTTTATGCATTAGTGGAACACCTCTCTGCCCTACTGAGGTTACTCACCACTAGACAGGAAATGTACAGGCAATATCCTCCATGAAGAGGTATGACTGTAGATCCACATCCTAACTAGGGTTTGGCAATATTAATACGAGAGCAACTGATAACTTCATATAATAGAATTCAACATAACATTTGGAATAAACAGGGTACACATACTCTTCTACAGATTCTCTATAGGCCTATTGCACATTGCAGCTTAAGTTAATTACAAGTTAACTCATACTGTAACTATAAGAACCTCGACATTGCACAAAAACAATGTGAGATGAGGGGGGGGGTAATGGAGAGGGGGTGGCATGCCATGATGTGTGCCCCTGTGGTGATGTGTGCCCCTGTGGTGATGTGTTCCCCCAGTGTAGTCTCACTTCAGGTCCCCCTCATCCCCCTGGATGGTCTTCTTGATGCGCAGCAGCATGGTAGTCTGCCATTGGTCCAGACGAGAGATGGAATCAAACTCTTTAATCTGAGGGAGGGAATAAGATGAAGTCTAAGAACCTGTTCAAATTATAGAATTCCATCCCCCCCCATTAAAGAATGACATATTGAATGACTAATCATGAGAGACATGTACTGAATACCTGACTTTCACTAATTCAATTATAAGCAACAAAAAGAAGCTAGCCTGGTGAATCAATCCAAAATGAAGACTTACTGCTTCAGTGAAAGCTTCACAGTTCTGTTCCTCATGAGCGTCCAGGAGTTTCTGTAAAACAATGATTTAAGGTTGTCAGGTGGCTTCCACAAAATGGCTGCCATGCATCAGAGGCACACATTGGTAGTGGATGACATGTCATACTATGCAAGTGCGTTGTGATCTATTATACTGGGACTTCAATCCATTACCCTGACCAACACCATAATGCAGTGCTACTCAACTGGAAGCACACAGGTAAGTTTATTTGGCCCCAAAGTTATTATGTCTTGTTGGACATAAGACTGTCAAAACACCAGCAAATCAGAAATCTGTTCCAAAGTATTCCCAGGCATATTGAGGCATACAGTACCAGTCAAAAGTTTGGACACCTACTCATTCAAGGGTTTTTCTTGAAATGTTACTATTTTCTACATTGTAGAATAACTGAAATAACACACGGAATCATGCAGTAGCCAAAAATAAAGTTTAATCAAAATATATTTAATATTTGAGATTCTTCAAAGTAGCCACCCTTTGCCTTGACAGTTTTGCACACAATTGGCATTCTCTCAACCAGCTTCATCTGGAATGTTTTTCCAACAGTCTTGAAGGAGTTCCCACATGCTGAGCACTTGTTGGCTGCTTTTCCTTCACTCTGCCGTCCAACTCGTAGCAAACCATCTCAATTGCCGTGAGGTTGGGTGATTGTGGAGGCCAGGTCATCTGATGCAGCACTCTCCTTCTTGGTCAAATAGCCCATACACAGCCTGGAGTGGTGTTGGGTCATTGTCCTGTTGAAAAACAAATGATAGTCCCACTAAGTGCAAACCAGAGGGGATGGAGTATCGCTGCAGAAAGATGTGGTAGCCATGCTGGTTAAGTGTGCCTTGAATTCTAAATAAATCACTGACAGCGTCACCAGCAAATCACCCCCACACCTCCTCCATGCTTCATGGTGGGAACCACACATGTGGAGATAATTTGTTCACCTACTCTGAGTCTCACAAAGACACGGCGGTTGGAACCAAAAATCTCAAATTTGGACTCATCAGACCAAAAGGACAGATTTCCACCAGTCTAATGTCAATTGCTCGTATTTCTTGGCCCAAGCAAGTCTTCTTATTATTGGTGTCCTTTAGTAGTGGTTTCTTTTCAGCAATTCAACCATGAAACCCGATTCATGGTTGGCCTGATTCACTCTCCTCTGAACAGTTGATGTTGAGATGTCTGTTACTTGAACTCTGAAGCATTTTTTGGGGCTGCAATTTCTGAGGTTGGTAACTAATGAACTTATCCTCTGCAGCAGAGGTAACTCTGGTTCTTCCTTTCCTGTGACGGTCCTCATGAGAGCCAGTTTCATCATAGCACTTGATCATTTTTGCAACAGCACTTGAAGAAACTTTCAATGTTCTTAATTTTCCATATTGACTGACCTTCATGTCTCAAAGTAATGGACTGTCATTTCTCTCTGCTTATTTGAGCTGTTTTTGCCATAATATGGACTTGGTCTTTTACCAAATAGGGCTATATTCTGTATACCACCCCTACCTTGTCACAACACAACTGATTGGCTCAAAAGAAAATAAATTCCACAAATTAACTTAAGGCACACCTGCTAATTGAAATGCATGAAGCTGGTTGAGAGAATGTCAAGTGTGCAAAGCTGTCATGAAGGCAAAGGGTGGTTACATTGAAGAATCTCAAATATATTTTGATTTGTTCAACACTTTTGGTTACTACATGATTCCATATGTGTTGTTTCATAGTTGTGAAGTCTATTGTTCTACAATGTAGAAAAAGCCTGGAATGAGTAGGTGTCCAACCTTTTGACTGGTACTGTATGTGACCATATACTACTGTAAGCACGGTTTGAAATGTTTTAGTCAATTATCTGACCCCCTGACCATCTGTTTAAGAAAAACGATCTGCGCATGGCTGAATCAAGTTGATGATCCCTGACAAAAGGGATCCAATTAACAAATAGAAGGCTTTCGGTGGAGTCACCAACCTACCTTCAACAGTTTGCACTCTCTTGAGTCGGAAAAAGCTGGGAACATCTCCTCGTACTTCTCCACAGCAAGCTGCAGAAATGAATGAGCAGTCAGATTACTGCTTCATTTAATGAGAAAAGGACTGAACCCTCTGGTGTAGTGGACATGATGCTGCTAATTGCTAACTGACCTTGGCGTTGAGTTCATCCACGATGAAGTGACACAGAGAAGCTTTGAAGAAGTACTCTTTGGCGCTGTATTTCAGCAGGGGGTTATCCATGGTGCTGGATCCAACCTGGTAACACACACACACTGTTGATTCACTGTGTTCATCAATTTACATTGGGAAACCACTAATATACAAATCAGTTTCTGTTCACACACACACAAGAATGCATGCAGAGGTGGGACACACCTGTTCGTAGATCTCGATGGCCTTGGCGTATTGTTCTAACTGAGCGGCGTAGGCCCCCACCTTCAGCAGACACTTGTTGGCAGAACTGTTGGACTCCTCTCCTTTGTAGTAGTCTGCTGCCTGCTCATAGTGGGCAATGGCCTAGAGCAGGACCAGGGGGATGGGAAACCAAAACAGTTGGCGTAAAAATCCAGAAATTGCAAAGGAATTTTATTTGTAATGTACACTTTTTTTTATCACCAATAAGGAAATGAAACTGGTCAACTATTCCAAATAGTGTATTTTACTCTTGCTATACACAGATACTTATTAGTCCATATACACAACATTAAAACATACCTTCTCTATATCCACCAGTTCTGACTCGTAGATCTCTGCGATGGTGATGTGGTGTTTGGCTGCGATGGTGAACCTTCCCTGGATGAGCAAAACACAGGACAGGAATTAATGCTGGAGCCGGGAGCTTTACCTTACTAATGTGGCCAGACAAGGAAACACTCTGGGTCCTGATCATTACTAAGTGGACAGAGGCGTGAAATCATCACTAAATGACGTTATGGAGAAGAGCCACTCCAGTCATAAATACAGCTGTAAGTATACAGACAGATAGCCAGGTCCTTAAACTTAACCTGCATCACAATACAAATGTTTCAGTTGAAATGGCCTTCAGACCTCGAGTGTCCACGCTGTACTAATGATACAATACATTGCCCTCTTGAAACAGAGAGAGGAGCGTCCTCAAGGGGACTAGGCTACACTATAGGCAGGGTGCTAGTGAGAGAATAGCATTGGGAGTAAAGAGGAGAACCAGCATTATCAGAACATTTTTACAACTACGGCTAAACTGATCAATCCTGACAAGAAAATAATCTGTGATGACAATGCATTGTCTGGTTCTGGCCAAGCATGTCCCCGTCTCTGAGCGTCTGTCTTACCATGTCTGTGTATATATCAACGGCTGCATTTAAGCACTTGATAGCCTCTATTGGCAGCATTAAAGGAAGAGGGCAGAGTTAGACTGGTAGAGAAAGTATCAGATAGAGCAGGTTAGATACATATTACAACAGTCAAAATGTTCACATCCAAAAGGAGAGTTCTGGAAAAAAGTGAAAGCACAATAAATTAATTTGCATTACGATTATTTTGTCACCTCTGAGCTCCCATTTCCCTTTCTTAGTTTAGGTCAGAGTATGTGAGCAGAGAGAGGTGCAGAGCGTGCCCAATTTGACTGGAGCACGGCACAAGATTGCCAAAGGCTGGAGCGTCGGCCTTCTCTCCCGTTCTGAATTCGCTCTAGTAGTGCTCACTTCACGAGCTCAAGGCATGCCCGGCCCAGCATGCATTTGTAGTCTACTTGTGTGCTGCTATAGCCCCTGGCTTTAGTTACTGTCATGGAGTTCAAAATATTTTCCATAGAAACTGATAAAACACACAGGTGCTAAATCAAGGTGACTTACAAAGATGAGGACCAACAGCAAGAGAGGGAGTATGGTGATGTGTCCACACTAAAGAATCATAGTGGAATCTGAAAACACTTATCCTGAAAACATGATGTTGTATTTACTACATACTCATGCTAACAGAAAGGAACAAGGTGGGTAGATAACTAAGTGTAATTGTAGCAAAATATTTATAAAAACAAAAATAATCAGATCTCTTAAAAGTTTCATTCATTTTTGTTCTATTATCTATACAATAGACCATCATTGATTTTGGCCCAATAGGCCTGGCATATTACCCCTTTCAATGAGCTTTCCATTTTGATTGGGTTACTTTGCCTAAAGACCTACCTATAGAAACAAATAAAAACTCTGCATCCCTGTCCAGCCTGGCAAAAGGTTGTTTAGCACACCCAGTGGCCCTGCAAGTGTGGAGAGGATATTCTCTGCTGCTGTCCAGACACCATCGCATGAGCCTGAAGCCAGACTGGCCAATCTGGTGTTTCTAAAGATGAATTCAAAGGCAAGGTAGACTGAGCCTAATAAGACATTTGTTGTTTAATTTGTATTTAATTCCAAGTCACAGCCGATATGCGCAATTTATAGACTATGATTTAATACAACAAAATGCTGTTTAAATGCCGAGTGCTTAATGTCCCCGAGTCCCTACCAGCCTAGTGTGTCACACTCGCAAATGCTTCACAATGTATTTCTTTGTAGGCTACAGACTTGAAATAATTTGAATAATATAGCCTTAATAATTTTAGGCTGTCTGGCTCCTGACCTATTTAGAGTGTTTATGTGCTGTTTAATATGACATGTGGCCTTTTTGAAATGATGAGGGCTTCTTACATTCACCTTTTCATGTTTATAATAACACTTTTCATTCAAATCATATAGTTTGGTTTCAATACTTCAAAACCAAATGGTAGGTCTAAGTAGTCACAAATTGATGGGTGTTGGTTACATTGTAATGTTAATGAATGGAGAGAATTTGGAGTGGCAGGTTTTGTTTCTTCCTGTGAGCGAGGAGCGTTTTTTCAGCGGAACGGTTGGAAAGGACTTCCGACAGTTCAACTCTGCTCACATACTCTGGTATAGGTTATCAACTGAAAATGTTAGAAATCTTATATAATATTCATTGTATTGTACTCCAGGGTTAGTTCAAGGTTATATAACATTCAATAATTTCTCCTTGCATCTGGCTGTGTATTGAATCTAGCTAGGAGGATATACGCTAGGCTACAGTAGGCTAGAATTCCATCGCCACCACTGCTGGTGGGTGAGCGGCAGCCGGGGTTTTATTAATAAATCCACTTCCAGTCAGACAACATGGCAAACTACCCTCAATAATAACCACCCCAGGGTGGGGACTCCAGCCCCACAGCTCTACAGTATTAATCATACCAAAGGTGGAGAGGGAGCACTGGAGAGCTTCTCAATTCTACTCCATTCAATTCAATAGATATTTATTGTATGGTACTCAAGTACAATTGGTTTGCAACATAGCAGGGCTCTATCTCCTCTGATCTAACCCTGGGGCAGATTATGATTGGCCCAAGTCAAATACAAACAGACAACCTATACTGGGTGGCCTGATTTCTGACACACTACCAGAGACAGGGACATCTCACGAGTCACTAAGAAATGACTGGAATTGTCGCTGTAGACTTGCTTCTCTGTAGAGCCCAGTCTGCTCCAGTTACAGCTCTAGAGCCTCAACTCCCACTGCTGCCTGTGGATGTATCTGACTGACTCATACCACTGACTTCTATTAGCCCTGGGAAATTAAAACCCAACAACAGATTCACTACATGTTCTTGCTGCTTTCATAAGGGACAAATGTAGAAAATTAAAGTTAAAGCAGGCCGTTTAGGGAGAATTACTGCAGTCAAGTGACTGATTGTGTGGTGCATGTTAATTACGGATCATTTTGACTTTCTTCTGCATGTACTGTATGCATGTTATCATGCTTGCTGACCACATTGATTGATTGGTTGGTTGTGTGTCTCACCGTTGGGGTCAGACTTTTTGAAGGCGTTTCCTGCATCGATGAAGCTGGTGGCCGAGTCGTGTTTGTTCTGGAGCTGCATGTGGATCCGGGCGGCCTGGCAGAATGCATTACCAGCAGCTGGGGAGATGGAATGACACACACAAGTAACATGAAGCAAATTCATTGGGCCCTCCAAGAATAGTGTTCCTCGAAGCCCTCTAAGAATAGCACTGCTCTACTACAGTTGTAATGATTCCCTCCCGCCACACAGAAGGCAGCACATTGCCACGATCTTTCATGTGTGTAGGCTACTGGAAATTACAGACATCTAGCCTATCTATAGAGTCAACTGGAAAAGGGACAACCGAGTCTTCCTAAACTGACAGCGTTTAAATAACATTTCAATTTGAATTAAAACCTTCGTCAAAGATGCACACACACCTCGGCTCTGACACAATATGCAATAACTAATGGGCAAATCATTCCATCAAGGTCAACTGTGTTTAGTGTGAAATAGCGCAGACAGAAGTGTACCGTTCCAGTTCTTGGCCATCTTGAACATGTTGGCTGCTCTGCAGTACATTTCACACGCCTCCTCCACTTTATGAGGTCCGCTGTAGAGAGAAAAATACATAGGATTAACAGACCGACACAATGTGGTGGAAAATATCTGAAAATGCAGTGCTTTCATCAACCAAGCACTTTCTATTGACCAGGCTCTTATGCTGCATAGAGTGAAGACATCAGTCAGCTGACCATGTTGGACAGTGCTGATAGATTTCTCTCTGATCTACTACCAGACCTGACTCCCTATGAGTTTCCTCCAGCTGTAGACGAATGATGTTCTGACCAGGATGACATCATTGGGTGCGTTCGACATTGCTGACTTTTAATCTACAAATCACCTTGCATCATAAATAACTACTCAATATTATTTGTGGATCAGTCAGCCAGTCTCAATTTATCCATTATACATCACGGTTTTGATGCTCTTGAACACAGCCATTGTCGTTGTCATACAGGCACCCTGAGCATAGAGTGGAGTAGATATGTTGTGGGTCACTTCTTAGACTTAAAGCAACATAGTCCCATCTCACACTCTCTTTAGCCTGATCAAAACAGAAATCACTGTCCACACCACAGGTCACTGATACGCTAACCAGCCTACTCAAATCGGCCTACTCAAATCAATGTCCCTGCCTACTCAAATCAATGTCCCCAATCTGACTTGAATCCTGCTCAATCACTCACATAGATAGAACACATTGTGTCCGGCTACGCCCTACCCTGTGTCCGGCTACGCCCTACCCTGTGTCCGGCTACGCCCTACCCTGTGTCCGGCTACGCCCTACCCTGTGTCCGGCCTTATTTGATGCAGCATACCAGACATCCTTATTTGATGCAGCATACCAGACATCCTTATTTGATGTCTGGTATGCTGCAAGTTTGACAGCTGTTCCTGTTGATTAGATCTCTAGCTACATGGCCTAGTTGCAGTCAAAAAAAGAGTGTTAAATTACATTCAGTCATTGATCATACCAAATTAAACACTCTCCTGACAATCTACACAGCAACGAGGCATTACTGATGCTAAATGGATATACCTTAAACTGATACGATTGTCATTACAGCATGTTAATGGTTTTCCACCAATACAGTACAGTAGAAAGACTGTGCCCTGAGGCCAGACATATAGGGAGGTTCTCTAATGAGGGTGAGTAAAATGTGTCAGATTTAGACCTCTACCATTACATTGCTTTCCCCCTTAGGGGGTACATTTGAGAGCCATTTCATTTAATTAAGAAGACAATTAGATGTCTTCCAGGAACTGAATGCAGTAAGTCTTAGTGTAAGTACACAACAGTATTCTTCTGTTCACTAATATTATACGGTACAGACAGGCTACTAAATTGGGGATCCTCCCAAGTCTGGTTGGCTATATGCACCAGAGACTAAACTGACTGGCCTGCATTGCAGTTGCCTTAGAATTGGCAGACATCTACTCCTATCCTACTCCTCTATTGGAATAAATTACTGACAATTGCATTTATAAATAAATATATGTCACACAAAGGTGGCATATAGGATCACACTTAGATATATATATACACTCAGAAAGGGTTGGAGAAAAAACAAGACCGAATTGATGTGCTGTATCGAATGACCCTATATTTTATTTCTTGTGAGTAGGCGTTAAATGCAATTAGAACAATTAAAATGTATGGGCCATAGCCGTTTTTAGCTAGCTTTCATTGCACAGGCCCAAGAGTCGTGACCGGCTGCTAGGTTGTTTACATACACTTGAAAAGGGATTCATTTATCTGGTTTGTGGTAGACAGTGTCAGTAGCTACATTTATATGATGTGCACAAATCATCCAAAAGATGCATAGGTAGCTAGTTAACATCTGAGCCACTGCCCAAATTCGACAGAGTGCCGTTGACTGCATATTTCAAGGCTTAGATTAGCTGACTAGATAGTTCGTTTTAGATAGGTAGTTTGCTAATTATAAGGCTCAATGGTATTGCTAGCTAGCCAACTGGTTAAACTCAGACTTCATGATGCTGTAGCTAGCTACTAGCTCGTTATTTGTATGATGCATTTACTACGGCATACTTAGACTGAGGTATGTACATTTAATAGCATTATATAGCTACATGGCCTGGTGCCAATGATTAACCTCTAACGGTAGCTACAAATAATACCCAGAGTTTGATTTAGCAAGATATTAGCATGCTTACTGATGATGCGCTAGCTAACCGTAGCCCTATTGACATCGTTCTTACCCAAACATGCCTCCCAAGAACGAGCCAGAAGTTTTCACTTTCTTGTCAGCGTCAGCCATAAGCTGAATCGCTTCCTTCTCTTTCCCCGAGTTGTCCATGTTCTGATTATAACAGTGCAAATACTAGCTAGCTAACAGTCAGAGAGTACCCGCATCAAGTTCTTGTAATGAAGGATTACCGTCGATGGTTTTATTTAGCGTAGGCGTGTCCTTGCAGTAGTAGCCAAGGGAATCATGGGACTGAGTTTCCATCTAGGCAAAAAGCGTTACTCTTATGTGTAGTTAAACTACAACTCCCATCTGAAAAATCAATTCATTAAAGCCCAGACATTTCTGATCATAGAGTAAAACAAGTTATTGGAAGCATAATACATTACTTGACCAAAAGTATGTGGACACCTTCTCGTCGAACATATTATTCCAAAAATCATGAGTATTAACATGGAGTTGGTCCTCCCTTTGTTGGTATAACAGCCTCCAATCTCCTGGGAAAGCTTTCCACTAGATGTTGGAACATTGCTTCCATTCAGCCACAAGAGCATTAGTGAGGTCAGGCAGTGATGTTGGGCGATGAGACCTGGTGCACAGGTGGCATTCCAATTCATCCCAAACGTGTTTGATGGAGTTGAGGTCAGGGCTCTGTGCAGGCCAGTCAAGTTCTTCCACACCGATCTCAACAAACAATTTCTGTGGACCTCACTTTGTGCACAGGGGCATTGTCATGCTGAAACAGGAAAGGTCCTTCCCCAAACGTTTACCACAAAGTTGGAAGCACAGAATCATCTAGAATTTAATTGTATGCTGTAGCATTAAGATTTCCCTTCACTGGAACAAAGGGGCCTAGCACGAACAATTAAAAAACAGCCTGCAACCATTATTCCTCCTACACCAAACTTTACAGTTGGCACTATGCATTGGGGCAGGTAACTTTCTCCTGGCATCCGCATAACCCAGACTGCCAGGACTGCCAGATGGTGAAGTGTGATCCATCACTCCAGAGAACATATTTACACTGCTACAGAGTCCAATGGTGGCGAGCTTTAAGCCACTCCAGGCAACGCTTGGCATTGCGCATAGTGATCTTAGGCTGCTCGGCCATGGAAACCAATTTCATGAAGCTCCTGAAGAACAGTTATTGTGCTGATGTTGCTTCCAGAGGCAGTTTGGAACTCATAGTGAGTGTTGCAACAGAGGACAGATTACTTTTATGCACTTCACTACTAGGCAGTCCCATTCTGTGAGCTTGTGTCCTACCACTTCGCGACTGAGACGTTGTTACTCCTAGAAGTTTCCACTTCCACAGCACTTACAGTTGACCGGACAGCTCTAGCAGGGCATGAAGTTGATGAACTGACTTGTTGGAAAGGTGGCATCCAATGACAGTGCCACATTGAAAGTCACTGAGCTCTTCAGTAAAGCCATTCTACTGCTAATGTTTGTCTATGGAGATTGTTGTGTGCTTTATTTTATACACATCAGCAAAGGGTGTGGCTGAAATAGCCGAATCCACTAATTTGAAGGGGTGTCCACATACGCTATACATACAAAAGTATCTCCTATCATCACACCTAGACATTAAGAGAAGGTTCGAGTCTGTTTCCATCATTGAGCACTAGGTGGCAATAAAATCATGGCTAAAACACACTGCACCAAACCACCTGTCTCGAGGAAATGGGCGTGCCGCCGTGCATTGAACTAAAGCTACATCTTCTCCATCTGAATTCTGAAGAACGGGATTAATGAGTGGAAAATGGCAATGTTAGCAGTAGTGCAGATGAAGGGACAAAGCCACATTAGACAG
The DNA here is from genome assembly GCF_045791955.1 of Oncorhynchus clarkii lewisi. NCBI lineage: Eukaryota > Metazoa > Chordata > Actinopteri > Salmoniformes > Salmonidae > Oncorhynchus > Oncorhynchus clarkii. The sequence continues at coordinate 76,201,352 of NC_092150.1, forward strand.
CCAGGATTTGATAAAATGTATGCTTCTGTGTGTGCGTGTTACTCTGGCTGCGTTTAAACCAATGCGTATAAACTCTGGATAACTGACAGGGTAAACTGTATTGAAGAAGCCGTGAAGCCATCTTGATACTCCTCCATTGCAAAAAAATGTTTTGGAAGCTATATAAATGCATTTATTAATGTCTACATTTGTTTTTGACATGTGTATTCTATTACAGACAACTTAATGCATACTTTATTATATTATGTGTGTTCGACATACAAATAAAAACATTTTCCTTAAGTATTTTTTAGATTACTCATGTTACTGTCCCCACTACAAAAATAGTTAAATAGATTTCATTTTGTCCTTAACATTCAATTGAAATACTGTACAATTCCAATAATTCCCATGGAGGACTGCTCCTACTGGGGAGAGCCAGTATGTTTGATAGGCTTTGAATCCACCTAATACATAGGTCGTCTCAACATTCCAGGGTTTATACATCATTTGTTTAAAACAGGCAACCCAATTATGATATTTTTTCCACAAAATGTGTATTTTGAACAATCACAGATCTTTTCACATCAGATATTTTTCAGAGCTGATCTGATTGGTCAAAAGACTAATTAGTGAGAAAAATATCAGAAGTCAACTGTGTAAAAGCAGCCTCTGCATGTCAGCATAAAGTTGACAGATAATAGTTCCAGCTGTGCCTGTGTGGTGACATAACTCCTAACGTTACACTGTCCACTAAACTAGTACAGGTGCTGGAAACAGCACTGCAGAAGACAAACAAAAACATGGCACCTTGCCAAGGCAGAAGGAGTTAAGTACACCCAAGATAATGTTGGTTGGTGACAATGTTCAAGGCAAACCAAAGGCCTCCCTCCGGTGGTTGTAAATTCAGAACCAGATCAACATTATTTCTCTAATAAACAAATGACTCATACTGTGCGGTACACTCTTAAAATACTAGTCCCGACCGGTATGTCAATTTTTGCAATGTGTAAAAGAAAGTCTTACAAAATACATTTCTAAATCATTTTATTAATTTTTCATTTCATTTAGCTAGCATTGTATTGTCCAGACAGAGTAGCAGGGGTGTGACATGAACGAGAGACAGTTGATACAATCAACTTGTGTCACCCAGTCCACCATAGCACTCTGTCTGAGAGGCATGCATTATGACTAACAGTGGGCCATACATACAGTAGAAGTGTCAAACATTAAGATACTTTCAGAACTTAAAACAGACAAACGAGCAGACAGACTATACATTTCTACAACAATGCAAGCTGTGCTTGGTTCTCTGTGTTCAAGTGAAATGTTTACACCATTTAGGAAAAATAGACAGTTACATGTCTTCCATGTGCATTTTAAATAAAAGATTGTAGAACAAAATACAGACGGTAGGAAAAATGTGAGTTGCAATGTAGCAAGAAAACTGTGCAAGAGAAAATAACACTTTTGTTCAGTGGAGGCAAGACAAATATTGGTCTTCTATTGCATTAAATGATCAGAGGTATGAAGAGACTGAAACAAGTGGCAGTCAGACGAGTGAAATCATACAACTTCCTCATTAAGGCTTTCTGATGTGGTCCTCTGTAGTTCAGTTGGTAGAGCATGGTGCTTGCAACGTCGGGATAGTGGGTTTGATTCCCGGGACCACTCATACATAAATGTATGCATGCATGACTAAGTCGCTTTGGGGGAAGAGCAAACAAATCTGCTAAATGGCATATATTATGTGTTGAGCAAGCACAGCTACTAAGAAAACCCTTCTCATCAAAGGAGATAGGGATGAAGTTGTGTGGACTAGACCTAGCCATAACAAAGGGCTACCTATTCTCCCTTACCTATTTGGACATGAAGCCAAAACTTTGAATTTGTCTCTGTACTCCAGGATTTGGGATCAAATGTTTTAAAATGAGGCGACAAATACATATGTTTTAGAAATGAATTCACTGCCTTTACTTTTTTTTAAATATTGTTAATAAGAATAGAACAGGTTTCTGAACACTTCTATATTAAATGTGGATGCTACCACACTTTGTGGATAATCACAAATGAATGGTGAATAATGACGAGTGAGAGTTACAGATGTGTAACTGTCGCCTCAAACATTTTATCTGAAATCCAAAATGCTTGAGTACAAAACAAAACATTTAGGTTTCACTGTACAAATAAATACGTAGGAGTGTATACCTTTCCCTAATGGTGACTTTTGAGCTCACACAGATTCAAGGTGGTGTTGAGAGCAAAAACAAACAGTTTTTCTACTGGTCATTCAACAGGTCATTAAAGTGATATTATTAATCTGTTCAGATTTAGGCACCCCCAGCAACACTTCATAATCTGGGCATCAGGTAATGACACTTCATTAATGGCACAGCTCAGGGCACTCCTAATACAAATCAGATTGCATGAGTTTAAGTTCAAATGGACATTTAAATTTAAAACCACCTGAGAAAGTTTTGGTCACTGTCCCAAATGATCTTGTTCTACTGCAATACTCCGTCAAAATTATATGAGTGACAAAAATAACACTGCTATTGTAAAATGTTGGCTATATCATGAGGAAAATCATAACGCAGATGGAAATCATTATCCGCCTAAAGACTTCAAACTACAGCATATGCTTAAATTAGATCTATGATACTCCAATAAGAAACTTTATATCTGGAAAAGCTAATATACAGTTAATTTCAGCACTTTAGTTTGATTTGTATTTAGCAATTTTCTAAATAAAAGATGCACTTGAAAATAAATTCCTTGAGTAGTCATTACTTTGTAAGTGAAGACCTGTGAATGTACAGGGAATTCCATTATTATTGTGATTGAGGTGCAGATCCCACAGTCATTCAATTGTGTAGAACTAAAATCCAAATAACAAATGCCAGAAGCCTTTTCTGGCAAAACACCATCCCTTTTCCAGTTAAAACAAACAGCTAAGAGATAACTGATCTGGACACAGCTTGTGTATGGCTTCCGTGGACCGAGTGGAGGTCAGTTCAGTAAGTGTTGTCACTTTCTGGTCAGACAGGACAGAAGTGTTTTGTAAACCACCATTGTGATTACCATCACACCCCTAGCATAGGAGCTACACCGGACACGCAACTACACCGGACACGCAAGTGTGATTCGCTCCAATTCACTTCAATGAAACCAGGCGTAAGCGCGGTAGCTTTGCACTGCTCAAAGTTAAAAAATTGACAAGCAGCTCACACCTGTGAACATTAGGATAAAGTGGATTGCGCTCTGCTCATGCAGGCAAAAAGTTACACTTCCAGTACAACGGGTTGAAAAATAATAATAATTTTCCCTCTTCCCTAGTGTAGCTCCTATGTAACACTCTGACACTTAATTAAAAACAAGTGGTGTACACTTACTCATCAATTCTGTCTATATGCATTTATGCTTCTGTCCTATCTAGTGACAAACTTAGGGGGCAGTGAGTTGTTCAGGAGGAGCTGAGGCCCGAGTCAGACTCTGCACTGCCGTTGTGCTCCTTGGAGATGGAGGAGGGGCAGACAGGAGCCGCCTGGCAGGGGATGGTGTAGCAGGAACACACAAAGCTCTTGAGCGTTTCCTGCAGCGTGTGTTGCTCCTCTACTTTGAAGATGTTAGGCTGCTCGACCTGGTCGTCACAGATCCTGGAGAGAAAGATGGGGAAAGGAGAAAAACAAACGTCTGTTCATGAGCCAAAGACAGAAGAACTAACTCAGGTACACAAGGGAACACGGAAGTGCTGTTCAAAGTAAGGATGTCTGGTATCTGGTTTCTCAGTGTCTACATAACAAAGGGCTAATCAACATGATCGATAGCATGTCAACATAAGCCTTAGCAATAAAAACAAACTCACATTACATGATCAGCTACTGTACAATGTTGTAGCATAAATCAAAAGAGAAGGGATTAGCTTCTAGCAGTATCATTCATGACAACACAACAATAGGCGTTTCCCCAACCGCTCTACATTACATGCACTAATGGAAAAGACCACTACGCTAACACTCATATTTTTCATGCATCTATGCCGATTCTTAATCATTATAAATAATTCATAAACAAATCATTGTTCACCCGTCAAGCTATGAAATCCCTGAGAAGTTGTAACAGACTAAAATACACAATACTCTGCAAAGCCAAAAAGAACAGCGAGCTGAACTCAAGCTGTTCTCAGTCATGAGAACATTGTGCACACAGGACGATGTCACCAGTTGGGGAACATCCATTCTACAACTAGCTGGAAGGCGTATTAGTGACCCTGAACTCATGACACTTCCTTGGCCCTAAATAAAGAGCATGTAAATCTGAAAGGTGAAATACTTGCAGGTGAAAAGCAGAATGCGCAGTGAACATAATGTTTCCAGCGGGCATTCAAAAGAACAGTGCACACACCCATGGACCAACAACAGAATTCAGCCATGTAAACAGGTTCTTACAGCCACTTGCTCGTGAATCAGCCATGCTGCCTGACTACCTGACATTCCAACAAAACAGCCAGCCGCTCTAACTGGGTGCTTTATATGCCATGCATCTACATAGGCCTCTGTCTGGTCAGTGCTGAAGAAGAGCTGGAAGTGGGAGTAATAAAGCTGAACATAAACAAACTGATAAAAGCATGATAAGGAGCAACCTTTATCCACTGGGGACGTCTCATCTCAAAAATGATAGACAGGGCAGTTGACCAATCAATCGCTGCTTTAAACAATCAATTTTAACATTTTAATATAAAGTCGGGTAAAATGTTGCTACCAACATACTTTTTCATAAGAAGTGCAAACTCTAGGGAGACTATCGCAGGAAAAGGGGAACATAGCCTAGTTCTCCACACAGTTTAGCCAAATGAGAAGTCAATTGTCTTGCATCATTGTCATGGAACCCTGCTGGTCTGTTACAGTTATTGACCAGACCAGGGGGCTTTCATTCAGGCAGTAGTCACGAGGAAACAAAAGATCCAAAATCAGGGGTGAGTAAATAAGCACAACCAGGAACCAGAGAAACATTACTGGCATCAGAAGAACCAGTAGGGTGAGAGTCAATGACATGATTTGGCCACCAGCTTTCACATATTCTGAAAGAAAGAGGCACAGTTATCAGCTCCAGGTAGAAATTGACATTTTAACCACAGATCTAGGGTCAGATTATATTACTCCCAATAAGGGTTGAAAGAATATCTGACCCTGCATCTGCTGTTAGGGGCAACTTCTACCAACTCCCAGTTGTCATGACAATAAGCAGGGGACTGGAGAAAATGTATCTGGTGTATTCCAGTGATAAGATACAGCTGGAAGAAATTCTGGCAATCTATTTTTGACTCCCAGGAATCCCACTGAATGGTTTAATCAGTAAACCCCATCACGGCCAAACATGTAGGCCACAGTTCAAAGGTGCAATTTATGGAAAATAGGTCTATACTGCTGAGGCAGTATTATAAAACCAGTTCTCGCTGATGTCAGGTCACATGACGTGTCTGTTCTTTGAAGGAAGCCTCTCTCCGACCCAGCTATATCTACTTGAATTTTCTAATTACATAACGACTATTAGTTTCATTCGTCTAGCTACGGTGGCTGAACGACAAGTGATTCAATATTTGCCTACTGTGTGTGCTTTTAGGTTGTAATAATATGTAACCTTATATTATGATGTCCTTAACTGATACGCTGATTATGTTTACACTACAATTACTGACCCATAATGGACAATTTTCATTGTTGTTAGTTGTAAAAATGTATATATTATTATTGTCCCATTCACTTCTCTTGACCTGCACTGTTGGAGCTCGAAGCTTAAGAATTTCACTGTACCCTGCAATTACATCTGCGACCCTGTGCATGTAACTAATAAACTATAGAGCAATGTTGAGAAGTCCAATCAAGAGCATTGAGCAACAGTCAATAGCTGTTGATAGTGTGATCAGGATAGATACTTAGACACTGGTTTACATAATTACATGAGATCAGGGTGTACCTGCCTGAGGGACAAACTCTTAAGTCCTAACTAAATATTTTATTATAGCTAACCTTTGGCTAGGCCTCTCGGGAACTAAAAACAGCACATTGGGCAACATAGGGGGTGTCCTCTCCATTAAGTCTTGGAGTAAAACAGCAAGCTTTCTAGTCTAGCACAAGTGCTTTTTAGGCTAGCACAAGCTTTAATCTGTGTCTGGTAACCTGCCCCTATATGAGCCAAACGGATTTACCAGTCATAGATCATCATCAGACGAATGTTTACCTGTCATAGATGAGTCCGTCAATGCCCTGTTCCCGTAGCTTGGTCCTGTTGTCGTGGTCGTTGTTGAGGTCTCCCCAGCAGAACACTACCAGGCCTTTAGACTGGGCCTCTCGGATGTGCTCCAGATTCTGAAGGAGCTCCTCAGTGTGGGCACTAATACCCTACAGACACAATCAGAGTTGACTGATCCCCTACATTAGCACAGACACATACATCCATCCATCCATCCATCCCAGTTCCACCACTCACCAGGAGGTTTTCGCTCTGTGCGAAGCTCATGGCGATCTGTGTGGTGCGACAGCGGATGTCCATGAGCTCCGGGTAGATCTCAGAGATGCCCTGGGTCAGGAACAGGATGGGGTACTTGTTCTGCTTCTGACGAACCCTTGGGGAGAATAAAGCATTTATGGTTAACTTTACCCCCCCCTTACGTATGCATTCATAAAGCCTTCATAACAGCTACATAACACATTTGTCATAGTAGTAATATGTATGTTTATGACTGCCTATGTAAACAAGGCTTCAGCTCGGCAGGTTAACACTGTCTTCAGACTGACTGTTGGATAACTGGTGGGTAAGCGGTGCTTACATAGTGCAGACGTCAGGGTCGAAGCAGGAGAAGACGATGCGTCTCTTGCCAGCTCTCTGCAGCACACAGGTCAGTATGATGTCCAGGAACAGGTTCATGTTGAAGTACGAGGACAGGTTTCCTTCCCACGAACCATCCTGTTGTAAACAAAATCACAACCATCCAATGTGATAAGGGTTGTTACTATAGGACCATGATAGGATAGTTAAAAGTACAAAGTGTTCCTAATTGACTTGAACTGCAACCCTTAACCCCAAAAAACAGATGGGTCATGTACGTGCTCATCGGTTCAGCCACTTAGGTACTTTCTAGCATGGCCACCATCTCCAGTATAACCTACTGGCTGTACCTACCTTCATCTGACAAACCCACTTCAGCTCGATGTTGAAGCCCACATTTTCAGGCACTGCTTGGAATATCTGGAACATGACATAGGGAATCAGATATAATAGGACACAGAACCTCAAGGTTGGGATAGGCTAGTTCACAAAGATCACCAAATAACCCGATCATATGGTAACCTGGACAGCGGTGACGCCAACTAGGAGGTTATCTACCTGGGAAAAGGAAGGGAAGGGCTGATGCTCGTCAACCTCTTCCTCTTCATCATCATCTAAGAAAGAAAGTGGGAGTAAACCATGCACTTCACACACAGGCCGATACACAGTTCAGCTGCTCTGATGGTTCATGTTCAACTGCTTTAAAACAATGATGCAAGCAGTGGACATGCAGTGCATTTGGAAGGTATTCAGACCCCTTGACCTTTTCCACATTTTGTTATGTTACAGCCATATTATAAAATTGATTCAATTGTTTATTTTTCCTCATCAATCTACACACAATGCCCCAAAACAGTTTCTTTAAAACATATTAGCAAATGTATTAAAAAATAAACTGAAATATCACATAGGGTGCATAAGTATTTACTTAAGTATTCAGACCCTTTACTCAGTACTTTGTTGAGCACCTCTGGCAGCGATTACAGCCTCAAGTCTTCTTGGGTATGATACTAAAAGCTTGGCACCCCAGTCTGAGGTCCTGAGCGCTCTGGAGCAGGTTTTCATCAAAGATATCTCTGTACTTTGCTCCGTTCATCTTTGCCTCGATCCTGACTAGTCTCCCAGTCCCTGCCGCTGAAAAACATCCCCACAGTATGATGCTGCCACCACCATGCTTTACCGTAGGGTTGGTGCCAGGTTTCCTCCAGACGTGACGCTTGGCATTCAGGCAAGAGTTCAATCTTGGCTCGATCATCCTATTTTTCCAACTTAATTGAGGAAAATAAGAACAATCCAAAATTCCTTTTTGATACTGTCGCAAAGCTAACTAAAAAGCAGCATTCCCCAAGAGAGGATGGCTTTCACTTCAGCAGTAATAAATTCATGAACTTCTTTGAGGAAAAGATCATGATTATTAGAAAGCAAATTACGGACTCCTCTTTAAATCTGCGTATTCCTTCAAAGCTCAGTTGTCCTGAGTCTGCACAACTCTGCCAGGACCTAGGATCAAGAGAGACGCTCAAGTGTTTTAGTACTATATCTCTTGACACAATGATGAAAATAATCATGGCCTTTAAACCTTCAAGCTGCATTCTGGACCCTATTCCAACTAAACTACTGAAAGAGCTGCTTCCTGTGCTTGGCCCTCCTATGTTGAGCATAATAAACGGCTCTCTATCTACCGGATGTGTACCAAACTTACTAAAAGTGGCGGTAATAAAGCCTCTCTTGAAAAAGCCAAACCTTGACCCAGAAAATATAAAAAAAACTATCGGCCTATATCGAATCTTCCATTCCTCTCAATAAAAAAATAAAAAAAGGCTGTTGCGCAGCAACTCACTGCCTTCCTGAAGACAAACAATGTATACGAAATGCTTCAGTCTGGTTTTAGACCCCATCATAGCACTGAGGCTGCACTTGTGAAGGTGGTAAATGACCTTTTAATGGCATCAGACCGAGGCTCTGCATCTGTCCTCGTGCTCCTAGACCTTAGTGCTGCTTTTGATACCATCGATCACTACATTCTTTTGGATAGATTGGAAACCCAAATTGGTCTACACGGACAAGTTCTGGCCTGGTTTAGATCTTATCTGTCGGAAAGATATCAGTTTGTCTCTGTGAATGGTTTGTCCTCTGACAAATCAACTGTAGATTTCGGTGTTCCTCAAGGTTCCGTTTTAGGACCACTCTTGGGGATGTCATTCGAAAACATAATGTTAACTTTCACTGCTATGCGGATGACACACAGCTGTACATTTCAATGAAACATGGTGAAGCCCCAAAATTGCCCTCGCTAGAAGCATGTGTTTCAGACATAAGGAAGTGGATGGCTGCAAACTTTCTACTTTTATACTTGGACAAAACAGAGATGCTTGTTCTAGGTCCCAAGAAACAAAGAGATCTTCTGTTGAATCTGACAATCAATCTTAATGGTTGTACAGTCGTCTCAAATTAAACTGTGAAGGACCTCGGCGTTACTCTGGACCCTGATCTCTCTTTTGAAGAACATATCAAGACTGTTTCAAGGACAGCTTTTTTTCATCTACGTAACATTGCAAAAATCAGAAACTTTCTGTCCAAAATTGATGCAGAAAAATTAATCCAAGCTTTTGTCACTTCTAGGTTAGACTACTGCAATGCTCTACTTTCCGGCTACCCGGATAAAGCACTAAATAAACTTCAGTTAGTGCTAAATACGGCTGCTAGAATCTTGACTAGAAACAAAAAAATGTATCATATTTCTCCAGTGCTAGCCTCCCTACACTGGCTTCCTGTCAAGGCAAGGGCTGATTTAAAGGTTTTACTGCGAACCTACAAAGCATTACATGGGCTTGCTCCTACCTATCTCTCTGATTTGGTCCTGTCATACATACCTACACGTACGCTACGGTCACAAGACGCAGGCCTCCTAATTGTCCCTAGAATTTCTAAGCAAACAGCTGGAGGCAGGGCTTTCTCCTATAGAGCTCAATTTTTATGGAACGGTCTGCCTACCCATGTCAGAGACGCAAACTCGGTCTCAACCTTTAAGTCTTTACTGAAGACTAATCTCTTCAGTGGGTCATATGATTGAGTGTAGTCTGGCCCAGGAGTGTGAAGGTGAACGGAAAGGCTCTGGAGCAACAAACCACCCTTGCTGTCTCTGCCTGGCCGGTTCCCCTCTCTCCACTGGGATTCTGTGCCTCTAACCCTATTACAGGGGCTGAGTCATTGGCTTACTTAGGGCTCTTTCACACCGTCCCTAGGAGGGGTGCGTCACTTGAGTGGTTTGAGTCACTGATGTGATCTTCCTGTCTGGGTTGGCACCCCCCCTTGGGTTGTGCCGTGGCGGAGATCTTTGTGGGCTATACTCGGCCTTGTCTCAGGATGGTAAATTGGTGGTTGAAGATATCCCTCTATTGGTGTGGGGGCTGTGCTTTGGCAAAGTGGGTGGGGTTATATCCTTCCTGTTTGGCCCTGTCCGGGGTTGCCATCGGATGGGGCCACAGTGTCTCCTGACCCCTCCTGTCTCAGCCTCAAGTATTTATGCTGCAGTAGTTTATGTGTCGGGGGGCTAGGGTCAGTTTGTTATATCTGGAGTACTTCTCCTGTCTTATCCGGTGTCCTGTGTGAATTTAAGTATGCTCTCTCTAATTCTCTCTCAGAGGACCTGAGACCTAGGACCATGCCTCAGGACTACCTGACATGATGACTCCTTGCTGTCCCCAGTCCACCTGTCCGTGCTGCTGCTCCAGTTTCAACTGTTCTGCCTGTGATTATTATTATTTGACCATGCTGGTCATTTATGAACATTTGAACATGTTCTGTTATAATCTCCACCCGGCACAGCCAGAAGAGGACTGGCCACCCCAAATAGCCTGGTTCCTCTAGGTTTCTTCCTAGCTTTTGGCTTTTCTAGGGAGTTTTTCCTAGCCACTGTGCTTCTACACCTGCATTGCTTGCTGTTTGGGGTTTTAGGCTGGGTTTCTGTACAGCACTTTGAGATATCAGCTGATGTACAAAGGGCTATATAAATACATTTGATTTGATTTCATCAAACCAGAGAATCTTGTTTCTCATGGTCAGAGTCCTTTAGATGCCTTTTGGCAAACTCCAAGAGGGCTGTCAGGTGACTTTTACTGAGGAGTGGCTTCCGTCTGGCCACTCTACCATAAAGGCCTGATTAGTGGAGTGCTGCAGAGATGGGAGAACCTTCCAGAAGGACAACCATCTCCATAAAGGAACTCTGGAGCTCTGTCAGAGTAACCATCGGGTTCTTGGTCACCTTCCTGACCAATGCCCTTCTCCCCCTATTGTTCAGTTTGGCCAGGCAGACAGCTCTAGGAAGTCTTGGTGGTTCTAAACTTCTTCTATTAAAGAATGATGGAGGCCACTGTGTTCTTGGTGACCTTTAATGCTGCAGACATTTTTTGGTACCCATCTCCAGATCTGTGCCTCGACACAATCCTGTCTTGGCGCTCCAGGGACAATTAATTCGACCTCATGACTTGGTTTTTGTTCTGACATGCACTGTTAACCGTGGGACATTATACAGACAGGCATTTGACTTCCAAATCATGTCCAATCAATTGAATTTACCACAGGTGGACTCCAATCAAGTTGTAGAAACATCAAGGATGATCAATGGGAAAACTGAGATCAATTTCGAGTCTCATAGCAAAGGGTCTGAATACTTATGTGAACAAGGCAAATGTTTTGTATTGTTTTATATATTTGTAAAAAATAGTAAAAACCTGTTTTCACTTTGTCATCATGGGGCATTGTGTGTAGGATTTTGTGGTGGGTATTATAGCCAGCGAAATATAAGAAAATACACTATACCTTTGTGGTCGTTCACCTTCAAGGCAGAAGCATGGCCCAACTGTTCATCAAACACAAAACCAAGTCATCTTTCACATCATATAGGCCTAATCCTAAATAGTGTTGTCTACATGACAAAAAAATACTTCATATTAACCCATTTCAAGGACTGGAGTTTGAGTGTGTTAACTAGTAAAGGAGAAGCCAGAGGCTAGCTGTAGTTAAAAGCTCTTCTACCTTGAGCTGCTGAAGCTGGTTGTATGTGAGGTCTTTGACAGGAACTTCAAACAGGTCCAGAGAGAGTTTGTCTCCTTTCTGACAGGAGGAGAGGAACATAAAATAAAAAGTAAGGATGCTGTACAGTGTGCACCCGACCACATTTATGTTGTTGTTTACCTTCTTAGTGGAGATGCAGCAGGTGAGATCGTGGTACACGATGGGGATGCAGTCCTTGGAGAGATGGACGTCAAACTCTACATAGGCAGCCCCCTTCAGAAACATACAACACACATGCAGTCAACAATGATGAAAATGTATCTGATCTTGTTTTACAAGTGTTTTACGTTTTGTAGGAATACTCACATGATTGGCAGCACTTTTAAACGAGGCAATTGTGTTCTCCCTAACTTTGGTATGTCTGAAAATCAAAATCAGACATTTTTAGCACAAAACTAAAGATAACCAATGACAAAGGCACCCAAATCACAATTTACAGTATAACACAGATACCAAACCAATTGTGTACGGTCAGACTACTAGTTAATGACTTGCACTCTGACAACTTCTAGGCTGAGATTCAGAGGCAAGGTTTTCCCAGTACAGTGACATGACAAGAAACCAGAAAGAACAATGTCTTTGTTGTTGTTCGTTGACCTCCACTTCCTGTTGATGTCTCAGTCTGACTGAGCATGTCCTAAAGTTGCACTGAAACTTTGAAGCCGGACAGAACAAGACAAATGCATTCAAACATTCAATAAACAGAGTACAAAAGGGACATTGTGTTGTTATTGAGTAGAGTCCTGCTTCAACACACACATAGACAATCATTAGGTACATCAACCCCTAATAATCGCGTTGTGTGTTTCTCTCACTTGGCTGCGTGTGTGCTGCCGGCCCCTCTGTGGCCCACGTCCAGGGGGGCACTCCTCTTCCTCCAGTACTTGGTGAAGGACGAGCTCATGTCACACTGCAGTCCCTCGATAGGACGGATCACCAGGTAGTCCACTGAAACAGAAAAATACATGACTTTACATTATTATATATATATCTTTTTTTAAATGTGAATTGTACTCATTAAATTAACTTTAATCTGACTTTTATTTTTTACCAGGGAAACATCTTAGCTAACCCTCTGGCCCCAAGTCATCTAATCCTGCATCTACAGTGCCTTGCGAAAGTATTCGGCCCCCTTGAACTTTGCGACCTTTTGCCACATTTCAGACTTCAAACATAAAGATATAAAACTGTATTTTTTGTGAAGAATCAACAACAAGTGGGACAAAATCATGAAGTGGAACGACATTTATTGGATATTTCAAACTTTTTTAACAAATCAAAAACTGAAAAATTGGGCGTGCAAAATTATTCAGCCCCTTTACTTTCAGTGCAGCAAACTCTCCCCAGAAGTTCAGTGAGGATCTCTGAATGATCCAATGTTGACCTAAATGACTAATGATGATAAATACAATCCACCTGTGTGTAATCAAGTCTCCGTATAAATGCACCTGCACTGTGATAGTCTCAGAGGTCCGTTAAAAGCGCAGAGAGCATCATGAAGAACAAGGAACACACCAGGCAGGTCCGATATACTGTTGTGAAGAAGTTTAAAGCCGTATTTGGATACAAAAAGATTTCCCAAGCTTTAAACATCCCAAGGAGCACTGTGCAAGCGATAATATTGAAATGGAAGGAGTATCAGACCACTGCAAATCTACCAAGACCTGGCCGTCCCTCTAAACTTTCAGCTCATACAAGGAGAAGACTGATCAGAGATGCAGCCAAGAGGCCCATGATCACTCTGGATGAACTGCAGAGATCTACAGCTGAGGTGGGAGACTCTGTCCATAGGACAACAATCAGTCGTATATAGCACAAATCTGGCCTTTATGGAAGAGTGGCAAGAAGAAAGCCATTTCTTAAAGATATCCATAAAAAGTGTCGTTTAAAGTTTGCCACAAGCCACCTGGGAGACACACCAAACATGTGGAAGAAGGTGCTCTGGTCAGATGAAACCAAAATTGAACTTTTTGGCAACAATGCAAAACGTTATGTTTGGCGTAAAAGCAACACAGCTCATCACACTGAACACACCATCCCCACTGTCAAACATAGTGGTGGCAGCATCATGGTTTGGGTCTGCTTTTCTTCAGCAGGGACAGGGAAGATGGTTAAAATTGATGGGAAGATGGATGGAGCCAAATACAGGACCATTCTGGAAGAAAACCTGATGGAGTCTGCAAAAGACCTGAGACTGGGACGGAGATTTGTCTTCCAACAAGACAATGATCCAAAACATAAAGCAAAATCTACAATGGAATGGTTCAAAAATAAACATATCCAGGTGTTAGAATGGCCAAGTCAAAGTCCAGACCTGAATCCAATCGAGAATCTGTGGAAAGAACTGAAAACTGCTGTTCACAAATGCTCTCCATCCAACCTCACTGAGCTCGAGCTGTTTTGCAAGGAGGAATGGGAAAACATTTCAGTCTCTCGATGTGAAAAACTGATAGAGACATACCCCAAGCGACTTACAGCTGTAATCCCAGCAAAAGGTGGCGCCACAAAGTATTAACTTAAGGGGGCTGAATAATTTTGCACGCCCAATTTTTCAGTTTTTGATTTGTTAAAAAAGTTTGAAATATCCAATAAATGTCGTTCCACTTCATGATTGTGTCCCACTTGTTGTTGATTCTTCACAAAAAAATACAGTTTTATATCTTTATGTTTGAAGCCTGAAATGTGGCAAAAGGTCGCAAAGTTCAAGGGGGCCACATACTTTCGCAAGGCACTGTACATTCTAGTTCCTGTTTTGACCTATTTCACACCCTGTTTGACAGTTACATGCTAAGCGGAAAGTTGACTGTTTACATAGGGAAAGGGGCGGCAGGAGGAACTGGATGTGCTGACCTACAGTATTCTACAGGGTTGGGGTCAATTGAAAAAAATGTTTACGCCCCTCCCCTTTCTCCCCAATTTCATTAGAAGGAGTCAATTGAAATTTAAGTCATCCAATGTAGGAAGAGATTTGAATTAAACAATTTAAAAAGTTTGAAATAAGAAGCTCCTCCCTTTCAATTTGAGAAATATTTTTTAATTTTTAGTATTGAAATAGAATTTCAGTTTTGGTGAATTAACTGACTAATTCCATTTCTGAAAGACCTGTCAGTCAATAGAGGCTGAATCCGAGTTTTAGACCATCTATTCAACATAGTCACTCTTAGGGAAATATAGAAGTTTTCAAATTTAAGCTGTTTAACTAGGTAAGCCAGTTAAGAACAAATTCTTATTTATAATGATGGCCTAACCCGGCCAAACCCGGACGACGCTGGGCCAACTGTGCGCTGGATGTGATACAGCCTGGATTCGAACCAGTAACTGTAGTGATGCCTCTTGCACTGAGATACAGTGTCTTAGACCTCTGCGCCACTCGGGAGTATATTCAGTCAGTCCTGCTGCATCCGAATCAAGTTTTTTGCAAATATCCCATTGATATTACCTGATTTACAAAGAGTTACATGGGTGTCAAGTAACTTAGTAGCTTTTAAAAAAATAAAATATTACAAGACCACTTGTTCCAGGAGGGGTGGGTCGCTCACCTCGGACTTTGCCCAGGGTCTGTCTGGAGTTGCGTTTCATGATGGGCAGAGTGACCACACCCGTGTCCTTGCCACTCTCCACAAAGAATGAGGAGAGAAGGCAGGCCGTACCCACGGTCCCCGGGTGGGCATCCCCTGGCACCACATGCTCCCCCATGTCCTCCTGTTGAGGAGATAGATAGAGACAAGGCAAGAAGGGCATTCTATGCCATCAAAAGGAACATAAATTTCAACATAGCAATTAGGATTTGGCTAAAAATACTTGAATCAGTCATAGAGCCCATTGCCCTTTATGGTTGTGAGGTCTGGGGTCCGCTCACCAACCAAGACTTCACAAAATGGGACACCAAATTGAGACTCTGCACGCAGAATTCTGCAAAAATATCCTCTGTGTACAACGTAGAACACCAAATAATGCATGCAGAGCAGAATTAGGCCGATACCCACTAATTATCAAAATCCAGAAAAGAGCCGTTAAATTCTATAACCACCTAAAAGGAAGTGATTCCCAAACCTTCCATAACAAAGCCATCACCTACAGAGAGATGAACCTAGAGAAGAGTCCCCTAAGCAAGCTGGTCCTGGGGCTCTGTTCGCAAACACAAACACACCCTACAGAGCTCCAGGACAGCAGCACAATTAGACCCAACCAAATCATGAGAAAACTAAAAGATAATTATTTCCAATGTGTCAAGTAATTAACAAAAAAACAGAGCAAACTAGAATGCTATTTGGCCCTAAACAGAGAGTACACAGCGGCAGAATACCTGACCACTGTGACTGACCCAAAATTAAAGAAAGCTTTGACTATGTACAGACTCAGTGAGCACAGCCTTGCTATTGAGAAAGGCCGCCGTAGGCAGACATGGCTCTCAAGAGAAGACAGGCTATGTGCTCACTGCCCACAAAATGAGGTGGAAACTGAGCTGCACTTCCTAACCTCCTGCCCAATGTATGACCATATTAGAGAGACATATTTCCCTCAGATTACACAGATCCACAAAGAATTCGAAAACAAATCCAATTTTGATAAACTCCCGTATCGACTGGGTGAAATTCCAGTGTGCCATCACAGCAGCAAGATTTGTGACCTGTTGCCACGAGAAAAGGGCAACCAGTGAAGTACAAAAACCATTGTAAATACAACCCATATTTATGCTTATTTATTTTATCTTGTGTCCTTTAACCATTTGTTCATTGTTAAGACACTGTATATATATAATATGACATTTGTAATGTCTTTATTGTTTTGAAACTTCTGTATGTGTAATATTTACTGTTAATTTGTATTGTTTATTTCACTTTATATATTATCTACCTCACTTGCTTTGGCAATGTTAACACATGTTTCCCATGCCAATAAAACCCATGAATAGAATAAATAGATAAATAGATAGATAGATAGATATATGGCACTAAAATATACATACATACATACATACATACATACATACAGTCTGATACCGACTTTCTGCTAAAACACTGGTTTGGGAGTATAGTTACAACACGAAAAAAAGTTGTTTCTGTAGAGTTGACAATAGTCATCCTGCTGTGAACTGTACCTCAAAGAAGTCAAAGGTGAGTTCCAGGTTGTCAGGGTCCATGGAGTGGATGACGTACTCTGTCCACTGTGAGGCCTCCAGGGCATAACCACACTCAGGCTGGGAGTGGCGGGACTTGTACCCATCTCCACTGATCATACTGGTCTCCAGCGTGGTGGTCATCTTGTGCCACGCCACCGAACTCTGCTCCTGCTCTTCATCATCCTCCTCCTCCTCCTCTTCTACACCTTCCAGCGTCAGCTTGATCCTGGGGTAAGGGGGGAAAGGTCACAGGTCAACAGTGGTCAAATTGGGAAAGGTTTGAGACCTTACAAGCCTGACTAGTAAGTCATGAATTTGAACAGGTGGACTAGTGTTCTCATCACTACCTTTACAGGAGTTGTCTGCATATTTCATGAATAAAGAGGATTTATTTTAGTGCCATATTTGGTTTGATTCCATAATTTTGGGGGGGATAATTTCTATCTGCATTTGAGGAAATTCTGCCCCTTCTGATCCAAGCCACAGTCTCTTAGATAAGCACTCAGTCAGCAAACAGTGTTGAATAAGAGCCGCGTGTCCCTCGGCCTCACCTGAAGCGAGACTTCTTATATTTCTTCTTGGTGATGGATACAGGAGACGTCTTTGAGTAGTGCAGACGTAAACGGATCTCTGTCTGGCACGTCAGCCACCCAGAGTCCACACACTCTAAGCCATCTGCAGAAAGGAGTCACAGAGAAACATGTGGTGAGTGTTCTGGCACAAAATGGCTCCTGCTGGATCACCCAGGTGAGTAACAGTACTTGGTGGTGGATGAGATTAGCTATCCGCAAACAATGCAAAGCACTTTGAGAAAATTGCTATGGAAATAAAAGCCATTGTTTAAACATATTGTGAAGGGTGGGAAAACAGTCAAATTCACATGTTTTACCAGATAACTGTAACCCCAAATCTTAGCAGTCTCTAATGGGGACTTTACATGTAACCTGTGAAGAGTTCAGTTCAACCAGAGGTATGAGTCATTCCTCAGGTACTTAGTAGCAGTTTGATGTTTATTGTCATGAATCTTGCCTTGGAGGCAGAACTGAGCAATTTCCACTACATGGGCAAAGTCAAAATTGGCTATATAGTAACAATTCTTGAAAACAGAAATGAGATTTTTGGTCTTAATTTAAGGTAATGGTTAGGCATAAGGTTAGCAGTGTGGTTAAGGTAAGGATTAAGGTTAGGTCAACCTATCAGGTAAGAGCGTTGGGCCAGTATCCGGAATTTGACAAACTGACTTGTTAGAAAGGTGGCATCCTATGACGGTGCAACGTTGAAAGTCACAGTTCTTCAGTACCGGCCATTCTACTGCCAATGTTTGTCTATGGAGATTGCTGTGTGCTCAATTTTATTTACCTGTCAGTAAAGGGTGTGGCTGAACTAGCCAAATCCACTCATTTGAATGGGTGTCAAAGATAATTTCCCAAAATTGATTAAATCAAGATGTGATACATTTAGTTGGACTTACTGTGGAATCCAAATTGGCCATTGTCAATATCAAGGTGTGATTCTGCAAGAAAATAAACAGGCATGAGGTCTATAGAAAAAAAACATATCAACTTCCATACTTCTAAAAGCAACATAGAATTGTGATAATAATGATATAGATTTGATGTTTTAAACCTTGACCAAAAAGTGGCAGGCTGTAGGATTGAGGGTGAAACTACAGTATATTAGATTTGTTCCCATCAAGCTGATTTTGAATGAGCTTTGTCTTAGTTCTGAAACAATGGTGTTTGAGTGGCCTCAAATCAAATGTTTAGTCACATGTGCCAAATACAAATACAGTGAAATGCTTAAATTATAGTTAAGAAAATATTTACTAAATAAAAATAAAATAAAAAAATAAAATCAAAAGTAACAAAATACCAATAACAAGGTTATATACAGGGGCTACCCAGTCAAGGTTATATACAGGGGCTACCCAGTCAAGGTTATATACAGGGGCTACCCAGTCAAGGTTATATACAGGGGCTACCCAGTCAATGTTATATACAGGGGCTACCCAGTCAAGGTTATATACAGGGGCTACCCAGTCAAGGTTATATACAGGGGCTACCCAGTCAAGGTTATATACAGGGGCTACCCAGTCAAGGTTATATACAGGGGCTACCCAGTCAAGGTTATATACAGGGGCTACCCAGTCAAGGTTATATACAGGGGCTACCCAGTCAATGTTATATACAGGGGCTACCCAGTCAATGTTATATACAGGGGCTACCCAGTCAATGTTATATACAGGGGCTACCCAGTCAATGTTATATACAGGGGGTACCGGTACCCAGTCAATGCGCTGGGGTACAGGATAGTCTAATTAATTCATTTATGCATGTAGGTTGGGTTAAAGTGACTATGCATAGATAATAAACAGTGAGTAGCGGGGGGGGGCAGTGTAAATAGTACGGGGTGGCCATTTGATTAAATTGTTCAGCAGTCTTATGGCTGCTGAATCCCCTTGCCTCAGCTAAGCATAGAAACATTTCCCAAACCAAGCCGGGCATCGTTCTGGTTTATATACCTGTGGGGCTCATCAGGCGTGGCTGCTGGTGGGTCTCCCACTTAGTGACTATCACCTGACAGGGACCACCTGCACTCTGCAATGCCAATGTTTAGTACAGCATTAAGACAGATTTCGTCAACGGTCACTTTGGTTACCAATCAGCAAGCCAGTCAGCAACCATTGGTTGATATTTGCAAAGGGGTTCTATTAGTTGACAGGAGGCAGAACTTTGGGGTCATCTCTTCTACTACACTAACATATTTTGCTATCTCCTCTGAAAGATTTTGAATACTTACTTTAAAACATTTTAGAATTATCATTTTTTCTCCGGTACAACAAAATTGGTCTGCTACAATATTTAAGCAATAAGGCATGAAAACCTGGAGATGATTGTGTGAATAACTCCTAAGGGTTGTTCGAAGGCCCAACATGGAAAGTAGGGCTGGGAAACAGCCCATAGGAGGTAGACATTCACGATTTTTCTTATTTTAATGAGTACATTTGTTTTATTTCATCCTTCCACCAGACAATATAGTCCAAATATAGCCAAACGAGCTGGTCGTCCATTCCAAACCTTTTAAGCAAAAAAGGTTGCCATGCAGGCTAGTTACTTCTCCTAGCCAACTAAAGCTAACACACAATCACACCAAGCAGCTGAAATGACAAACTATGTGCATTTTCATTTGTTTTCCCTTTGACATTTATTTTGATATATCCGTTATAATGTTCCAAAATGAATTTGGCTGGCTCAGAGAAGCTGTCAGTCTCGTCACATTCATTCTCTCTACGGCGCAGTGTAAAAACCTGCAAAGTTGTTGCACAGATCAGAAGCAGACAGAAAGGTTTAGACAAACCAAATGCTAGCCTAGTGGCTTGGGGAAATAATGTCTAGTCACTTTTTTACAGGGAAGATTAAGTTTATAAATTGCCTGGCTGTGATGTGGATCATTCTAATGAAACTGTAACAGGCATTACCCAGGGACTGTGGTGAATAACTCCCTGCTATCAACCAATCAGCATCCAGGATCCAAACAACTTGTTTTATAATTGGTATTAAAAACAGGTTAAATCACAAAAAGAATTGAATGTGGTCCTGGTTTTAGGTTTCTGGCCACAGAGACATAGTAAAATGTGTTGTCATTACAGCTGGCCTATCTGAATGTGTGTGCTGAGCAACACCCCATGAGTCAACAAAGTATGCTCTCTGACAAGTTAGTAATGCTGCTAGTCCACTGACAGTAGTTCAGACCAGGAAGGGACAGCACAGTTCAAATGAGTTGTTTTTCCTCGTTTCCACATCGCATCACGGGTGTGATAGTGTTACTTCATATGCTACTGTCTGTAGGACACAACAGCCAGACGTGCTCTCTCTAGCTGTCCCTCTCTGAAAGAGGAAGAGCTTAAAAAGGGTGTAATTTGAGCCTCCAAGCTGGCCATATAGAGAACATTACTGAGAACTGACATTAATAATTGGAATGGTAAAGAACATACTGTGCTTGTGTGTGTGTGTGTATGTTCCAACTTCCAAGTCTAGCGTAGCATTAAATAACATGGGAGAGGCTCACATCACGTGCACAGATCAGAGCTCAGCTATGGCCAGCTGGCAGAGCTCCAGGCATGCTCTCCTCTCTAAGAGTTATGTAGCAACTGCACAGAGGACAGCTAGAGGGGATCAACACAGATGTGGGGAAAGTGAGCTAAATAACCCATTAATGATCTTAGATCTGCTATAGCGTAGCTAATCTAATGCTTTCTAGTGTTCACTCAAAACAGACTTACTCATATGACTAACTCGGTCACACTTGGATTACAGTGGCTCCATAGAAGACGAACTGTGTGTGAATTAAAACATCCTCTAAACAGTTTAGTATGAAGTACATTACATTTAAATGCCATTCAATTTCCTAAAAGAGATTAGCTGTGAAAATATCAGCAGCCTCCAGAACTGAAGTGAGGATATAAAAATGTTGATCACGCTGTATGCAGGCTATTCATCACCATCATCAAAAGGAAGGATTAAGAGCACAACACAACGACTCCTAGTCTGGCTCTAACCTGCTGTTAAGACAATACTGTCAATCCTTTGTCAACTGTCACTCAACGGCCAACATGAGATCACCACTAAAGCAACTACTTACGTAACTGGATTATGGTACAATCATTTTTAAAGACCAACTACAATGTATTTTGTTTAATATTACTCATCATGCTGACTGCACATAAAATGAACTCACCTTTGACTCCAGGAAGTGGCCTTTGAAATAGCGATAGGTTGACACAGCACCTCTGGGCACACTGATGATCCTCTTCCACAATGTGCTGGGGAAGGAACATAATATGTGTAATTACTTAAACACCCTGTAGCTACAAACATCAACACAGAAATCATATTCCAAGAGAAAGGTGATATGTACCCATCGTGTTCAGCAGGTTGTAGGGTCACAGCTCTCTGATAGCACCAGGCTCCTAAAGCTTCACAGCTACCAACCACGGCTATCACCTCACCTAGTCATACACCATTTTATTACGTTCCATTAATGTGCCACATACACACACACACACACACTCACCTTGCACACATTTTCACAAACACCCTCCCCCCCACCCCTTATTAGATTCAAAAGATCAAGGACTTTTTAGCCAAACTCTCATGGACAGGCTTGTAATCGTGAATCTTACCATATTACCCACGATTTTAGATATAGGTTAACTGAGATTAGCTAAAAGATGATATTCCTGATTGACTGTCTGGATAGTTGTCAATTTTTCTGTCTAAAGTTGTCTTGAATTGAATAGTCTTCTTGTTTCAGATTAGTCTGTTGCCCTGCAGTAGAGGTTGGTCTTACCTGGGGATGTGTCTCCCCTAACTGCCAAAGTCACTTGAGTTGTCTCCATAGTTGACACAGGCACAAACAAGGTCAATTGGAGGTGAAATCAAGCTGGAAAACCAGGAACTTAATGGTAAAACAGGCATGGATTTAGGCATAGATTTAGTGGATCAACAAACTTCCAACAAAGCTGTGCTGGGTACTAGCAAGCCATATATATATATATATATGACTAAAAAGATAAGTGAATTGTCATCTCTTCTTTAGATGACATAACATTGTCAAACAATGGAGTTAAATTCTTACTAGTTAGGTATTCAGGGAACACATTTTACAATTGGAGAACAATTACAATTGTTATGTTGAAAATCAGCTCTTTGCTAGGAACTAGCTCTCTTTAAGACAAAATGAATATCTACATACCTTGCTTTTTTGTTATTTGCCAGGGGTAGACAGCTAACATTAACGTTATAGGATTGATTCAAGAGAAGCCGTGCTGGCTATTCCATGCTGAAGTATCAGACTGGAATGAACACCGTTCGGTCCAGCTGCGTTGTGCTGTATAAGAAAAAAAATGACCATATCAACACAATCACTTGGGCACTTTCAACAAGCTAACTATCGTTACCAGGATAACATATATAAAACTAGCATTAGATCGTTATCATGTTTGAGGTAGCTAACGTTATTGTCTTTTGCACACTGCGTATGATGTAGTTAAATTCAGACCGCCTAATTCCGGAATTCAGGATTTGTCAACAAAACTGACGCGTTAGCCATGCTAACCGGATAACCAGAGGTCTACAGTAAGTACGCTAGCTTGCAAGCTAGCTGCGCCCTTTACGCCAATGCGGGCAGACACAACCAGTAAACTAACGTTGGCTAGCTAACGTAGCCACAAAAGCGTTTTTACTTTCTCTCGCTACAAAACGTAACCATTGTAACTAAACAATATCGTCGCATAAAGCACAGATGGAATCCATTTACATTTCTCCATCAGCGGCCAGATCTTGTTCGATGTGGTATATTTGGCATAGTTATTAACAACGTCTGTGATGCCGACTAGTCTTGTTTTCACCGGTGTGAAATGAACAACATTAAGGATCAGAAACAATAGTGAACTCAACGTTTAACCTTCAAAATAAAAGTCCCGCATTAAAACTGATGCAACCGGATTCAAATAGTGTAATCACCATGCCATAATTGGAATTGATAATGCTAAACAAACATCAGTACCATGCATGTTCTACAAGCATATCAGAGTCAAATCGGACAGATTTCCCAGTCAAAGTTTTGCAATAAGAGTAGGCTGATACCCCATTTCATGAACCCAAGATTCACAGGTAATCCTACAGTGCATATACTGCTGCGCCACTCGGGAGACAAATGTCATATTATGTCTATATACTGTACAGTGTTGTAATGATGTGCAAATAGTTCAATATAAATATAGGTTGTATTTACAATGGTGTTTGTTCTTCACTGGTTGCCATTTTCTTGTGGCAACAGGTCACAAATATTAATGCTGTGATTGCACACTGTGGTATTACACCCAATAGATATGAGAGTTTATCAAAATTAGATTTTTTTTCGAATTCTTTGTGGGTCTGTGTAATCTGAGGGAAATATGTGTCTCTAATATGGTCATACATTTGGCAGGAGGTTAGGAAGTCAAACTCATGTTGTGGGCAGTGTGCACATAGCCTGAAATATCCGACTTCCGAACTAGGAACTCGGAAAAACGAGGTCAAATCATGACGTCAGTGATCTTAAGGTCTGAAAATAAATCCGATCACTGACGTCATGATTTGACCTCGTTTTTCCCGAGTTCTCAGTTGTTGTGAAAGCACTACAAGTTTAGCCGATAGTCATGTCAAGACAGCTGGGAACTAGGGAAAAAAACGATGTCAAATCATGACGTCAGTGATCTTAGGTCGGAAAGTCGGAGCTCAAGAAAGATGCTCGTTGAGACAAGATCGTAAATGGATATCACGAAATTCGGGAGTTAATCAATACATATATTATATATATATGGAATTCCAAGACGGGAACGAGTATCTTTCTTGATTTTTTTCAAGTTGGATGACCGTTCAAAATACTTTTCCCAGTCGGAGATTTCCGAGTTCAGACTTCCCATTTGTTTTGAATGCGGCATACACCTCTCCAAGTCCTCACAGCTCCCCTTGCGCTGTGAATCACGTGGGTCGCGTCAGCGAGGCTAAATCTCCACCAAGGATAAACCCGTTAACCCCCGTGACTCACAGCCAAAATTCAACTCCTGTTGATATGCTTGCTTTGCTTCAGTTTCCATTTGATTTCAGCTTTCACTCTCAAATGCAAGAGAAGGAAATTATAAATAAATATTAAATGAAGACATTGCTTAACAGGACACTCAATATTTTACTTTAGGACTATCAGCAGCTCTGAAACATCAATGTCCCACTACAGCTATAAGGCAGTTAACAGTCAGTAGACTATTTACAGTCCCACCAGTGAATGTGTGCCTGTCTCTGCCTGAAGGAGAGTGAGATCAGGTGCTTTTAGGCCATGCTCAAGTGTCCGTTCCTCAGATTGGACTATTACAGGATCACTGAGAAAAACAAGCTTCTCATGTTCCCTAAATTGTGCAGTATTGCTAGTATTGCTTTAACACTTGCCCCCCAATCCCCCCTTCCCAAAAACACGTGTAAATATTGGACTATACGTTTAAACTAACACCTCCTGTACTGGGCTACCTGTTATTGTGTTTGTCCATTTACATTCTAAGTGAGTAAATGACTGTAAAGTATTAATCCCTATGTCATGACAAATAATAAGTTTCTATAACGCTTGCTTAAGGAAAAGACCAGCATGTTTTTCTGAAGTACAGCCTAATGATATTAGGGAAACCCGTCTTGGCTCAGCCTAGTGTGCAGAGCATTCGTGTTTCTGTCCTTGTATTGCTGGAATACAGAACAGCTATTTATAGTTCAAAGGCAATATATGTACAGGCTACGGATATGTATACTGTGTAGATCAGCACACCTTCTAACCATCCATCAATTGCCTGTATTTCCGACCTCATAAGGTCCCTGTTTGAGGTTGAGCCAGGATCCTGGCTTCTGTTCATGAGGTTGAACCAGGATCCTGGTTTACAGAATATGGCTACAGACAATGACCTTACAGTGACATTAGCCCTGACCCTCTTTCGCAAGAGAATCGACCGAGAGACAGACTGAATCTAAATACCAAAGTGGAAGACAGGCATCATGTGTCCTAGGCTACTAGGGTTCCCACTTACACAACCATGACTGACCATGTGTGTGTGGGGTTAGGGAGTAATAGAGAGTGTAACCATAACCATTAACCTGTTTTGAATTATTGTCAAGAAGCACATTATCCAAGTTAAGTTTCCCATGGTGGCAACCACACATTATTTTGCTGTAGCAGTTTGTGTTGTCATGACAACATGTTCATTCACCAGACCAGGCCAGAGAAGTAGTGATTGCATAAAGATTTTATGTGACTTTAGCCCCCTCCAATGTTCCCAAAGGGTATTGCATATTGCATAAAGCAGGAGGTATCCCTCCTTTCTGCCGAGAGGAGAAAAGAGGAGAGAAGCGGATTTAAAAGACAGTTTCTTAGCCTATTAATAATTCCCCACCCAACACACTGAAACACTTTTTCAAACACCCTTCAAACACCGATAAACTTAAAGCGCGGTCATGTACCAGGTACTTTATATTCATAGATTTAGAATCTTATATCTGTCTCTCACTTTATGACGTTGAGTCTGAGGGGGAAATCAATTCTGAAAGCTGCAGCACAGTGGAAGTGTATGATGAATGTTGAGCCATAGAAAACCACTGTGATATTTATTTGGACCAGGATATTATTACATTCTTATGTGGACTGTGTTCTAGTGGGAGTCTAGTGGGACACCAGTGAGCCATGGTACGGTCCTGGGGAAAGAGAGGCAGATTTATTTTTCGTGAACCTGCTGTGCCTGTGGCATTATGTTGAAAAGCATTTCTGCTGCAACTACAATTGTTGCTTGTTTGTGTTATGAGTAAAGAATACGCTGAAGACTTCCTGGAGAGAGAAGAAATAGAAAGGGGAGAGATTGTGTCTTCACAGCAAGGTCTTGCTACACAACACTGATCGATGTCTGGCAGTGGCTGCTACTGCAGGGGGTGAGAGAGAGAAAGAAAGAGAAAACAATGATGGGAGAAACTGCAGCATTCTAAATATTTAACCCTCCCAGAATGAGTGTTTCTCTCGTCTCCTCAACTTTATTGCGTTTCTCTCCTCCTCTCTCAGAGATAACTCACTGCCACAGACTCAAACATTAAAACACTACTGATGCTGATGTGATGAAGAGTGCTTGTATTTATAAGTACACAGCAATAAGCCTAAGAACACTTCAAATCCAGTTTGAGTATCATGCAAACTTCTGGGGAAGTTTGAGTATCAAGTATTCCTGGGGAATGTACGTATATGCACTTAGCAATGTATGACCAGATGTGTTGGCTATAGAGTAATGCTGTTGTATAATAGGGTAGTTTGTAGCCCAGACTAAATTAGCAGTGCTGAGGTTCTTAATGGAAGGCCATAAAGATCATCAAGGACATCAACCATCTGAGCCACTGCCTGTTCACCCCGCTATCATCCAGAAGGCGAGGTCAGTACAGGTGCATCAAAGCTGGGACCTAGAGACTGAAAAACAGCTTCTATCTCAAGGCCATCAGACTGTTAAACAGCCACCACTAACATTGAGTGGCTGCTGCCAACACACTGACACTGACTCAACTCCAGCCACTTTAATAATGGGAATTGATGGGAAATGATGTAAATATATCACTAGCCACTTTAAACAATGCTACCTTATATAATGTTACTTACCCTACATTATTCATCTCATATGCATACGTATATACTGTACTCTATACCATCGACTGTATTCTTATGTAATACATGTATCACTAGCCACTTTAACTATGCCACTTTGTTTACATACTCATCTCATATGTATATACTGTACTCGATACCATCTACTGTATCTTGCCTATGCTGCTCTGTACCATCACTCATTCATATATCCTTATGTACATATTCTTTATCCCCTCACACTGTGTACAAGACAGTCGTTTTGGAATTGTTAGTTAGATTACTTGTTGGTTATTACTGCATTGTCGGAACTAGAAGCACAAGCATTTCGCTACACTCGCATTAACATCTGCTAACCATGTGTATGTGACAAATAAAATTTGATTTGATTTGATTTAATGACCACTCTATTTTAGGGCTCCCCTCAAAGGTAATCATTACCATTAACTATCTGTTATGGTGAGTGAATGAGGACCCAAAAGCGAACTAACTTAAACAGAGCTTCTTTAATAACCAAACATAGGTAGGCTCAGATAGACCGGCAGATTCCGACAGGACAGGACAAGGTTACAGCAAACATGACGATAGTCTGGCTCAGGCATGAAACACAACAAACAAGAATCCGACAAGGACAGGAACAGAAACAGAGAGAGATATAGGGACCTAATCAGAGGGAAAAAGGGAACAGGTGGGAAACGGGGTGAATGGGTAGTTAGAGGAGACAAGGAACAGCTGGGGGAAAGCGGGGGAGAAAAGGTAACCTAACAACGACCAGCAGAGGGAGACAGGGTGAAGGGAAAGGACAGAGACAAGACACAACATGACAGTACATGACACTATCATAATGTATGCCACACTGTATGGATTATGATTGATATGCAATCATAACAGCATATTATGGTTGGCTAATATGCATTCCCATTCAAATAGCATATTATGGCCAGGCTAATATGTATTCCCAATCAAATAGCATATTATGGCCAGGTTAATATGCATTTCCATTTGTAATAGTAGGTCTTCATCATCGGTGTCATATTTAAAAGTCACTAGAAACTTTATTTTTAACAGAGAACATTAGCTAATAATTTGCTTCTCTGTGGATTTTGAATCAGCCTGAAATAATTTGTAATTTCATGTGCTGTTCTGATTTATTTCTGGGATGAGCTGGTTTATGTAAGGAAGGAACAAATCCTAGAACATCTCCAAAATTGCTTGTTCCTGATTTAAGGCCAAATTGAATATTGAATGTGGTCTATTAAAAACCTGACGAGAGCAGCTGTAAATTTAACAGTTAGGAATCAACTTGAATGAGTTTCCTTTAAACTGACACAAACATGTTGATAATAAGGTTAGCTAACTAGTCATTTCTTTAGGCATATTCTGTGAGCGGGTCTCTACAATCCCAGGTAAACACCAGATAAAATGGAACTGTAAAATTAAGTTATCACCACTTTCTGCAGGTTGTCAAGTCAAAGAGAAATCGGAAACACAGTGACCAATTCCTGGGAGGAGAATCTAAGTTATCATGCATAAAATCAGAATGAAGAAGTTATTTTAAAAATAACCTTCAAACTGTAGATTGAGAAACCTTACCCTTTAGGGTGTTTGTTAAAGCAGAGTTCTGAGTTTTACTCTACAGCGGCTTATGAAGGAGATCCAGGCCTGCAGGCAGAAAAGTGATGATAGGCAGATCTGGTTCATGATGACATCATAAAAGAGGGCAGCGAAATGAATTACTGCTTGGTCAAGAGAATGGCTTCAATAGCAATGTGAATGTATACAGGTTTTCTTAACCAATTCAAAGGATTGTTGAACACATCAGTGCATTGCTGTGAAGAGGTCTCCTGTGGTTCTAAACTTTTAGAGATATTTGGCTGTCCTTATAGGAGAACCCTTTATTGAACCATTTTTGGTTAGAGTTAGAACCCTTTGTGGGTTCCAGTTAGAAACGAAGGAGATGATTGTGAACGTCAGGAACTTCAGGAAACCCCATAGGGTGCACCCCTCTATCTACATCGACGGGACCACAGTGGAGAAGGTGGAAAGCTTCAAGTTCCTTGGCGTATACATCACTGACAAACTGAAATGGACCACCCACACAGACAGTGTGGTGAAGAAGGCGCAACAGATTATTTTCAACCTCAGGAGGTTAAAGACATTTGGCTTGTCACCTAAAACCCTCAGAAGCTTTTACAGATGTTAAACAGCCATCACTTGCACATTAGAGGCTGCTCCCTATAGGCATAGACTAGAAATCACTGGCCACTTTAAGGAATGGAACATTTGTCACTTTAATAATGTTTACATATCTGGCATTACTCATCTCATATGTATACACTGTTTTCTGTACTTCTACGGTATCTTAGTCTATTCCGCTCGTGCATACGTGTATATAGTCTTAATTCAGTCCTACTTAGAGAACATTTAGAATTAAATAAATAAGGGGAGGAGGTGAAGAAAGAGGGTAGGATGGATGAAGATGGAAAGAGGAAGAGAGGTAGTAGAGGAGGGAGAAGAATGAAAGAATGACAGTCATTACTATTCTACACACACACGCGCGCACGCCGCACGCACACACACACACCCCATCCAACTGTGACGGTAGATAAAAGGCCAACAAGAACCCCTGCAGCTGCGATAAGTGTACACCACTGCTTTAGAGCTTCTCAGTAGATTTTTTGATCAGCGTGGTAATAGTGCCGTGTGATGATTAATTCAGCAATAAGCCCTCTTCTGTTCCTTTGAAAGCAGAACGGAGACAGACAGACAGCGTGACTGATTCCTGCCTCCATCTCCTCCCAGCCCCTGACGGTTCCACTGGACCAAGCGTTTGATCTAACACAACATTTCCAACCTCCAATACCCAAAACCTCAACAAGACATAACAGGGAGGATTGGTAGATAAAGAGATAACAACCCTCGAAAGTGATTAACTTCTCTTGTCTGACTGAGAGATCACGCAGCAACTGTTTTTCTAGGCTCCAGTTATGTACAGTGGGTTCGGAAAGTTCAGACCACTTGACTTTTTACACATTTTGTTATATTACAGCTTATTCTAAAATGGATTAAATTATTTTTCCCCTCATCAATCTACACTTGTCATGTACAGTTGAAGTCGGAAGTTTACATACACTTAGGTTGGAGTCATTAAAACTCGTTTTTCAACCACTCCACAAATTTCTTGTTAACAAACTATAGTTCTGGCAAGTCGGTTAGGACATCTACTTTGTGCATGACACAAGTAATTTTTACAACAATTGTTTACAGACAGATTGTTCACTTATAATTCCCTGTATCACAATTCCAGTGGGTCAGAACATACACTAAGTTTACATACACTAAGTTGACTGTGCCGTTAAACAGCTTGGAAAAATCCAGAAAATGATGTCATGGCTTTAGAAGCTTTGATAGGCTAATTGACGTCATTCGAGTCAATTGGAGGTGTACCTGTGGGTGTATTTCAAGGCCTACCTTCAAACTCAGTTCCTCTTTGCTTGACATCATGGGAAAATCAAAAGAAATCAACCAAGACCTCAGAAAAAACATTGTAGACCTCCACTAGTCTGGTTCATACTTGGGAGCAATTTCCAAACACCTGAAGGTCCCACGTTCATCTGTACAAACAATAGTACGCAAGTATAAACACCATGGGACCACGCAGCCGTCATACCACTCAGGAAGGAAATGTGTTCTGTCTCCTGGAGATGAAAGTACTTTGGTGCGAAAAGTGCAAATCAATCCCAGAACAACAGCAAAGGACCTTGTGAAGATCCTGGAGGAAACAGGTACAAAAGTATCTACGTCCACAGTAAAAACAAGTCATATATCGACATAACCTGAAAGGTCACTCAGCAAGAAGAAGCCACTGCTCCAAAACCGCCATAAAAAAGCCAGACTATGGTTTGCAACTGCACATGGGGACAAAGATCATACTTTTTGGAGAAAAGTCTTCTGGTCTGATGAAACAAAAATAGAACTGTTTGGCCATAATGACCATCGTTATGTTTGGAGGAAAAAGGGGGAGGCTTGCAAACCGAAGAACACCATCCCAACCGTGAAGCACGGGAGTGGCAGCATCATGTTGTGGGGGTGCTTTGCTGCAGGAGGGACTGGTGCACTTCACAAAATAGATGGCATCATGAGAACGGAGAATTCTGTGGATATATTGAAGCAACATCTCAAGACATCAGTCAGGGAGTTAAAGCTTGGTCACAAATGGGTCTTCCAAATGGACAATGACCCCAAGCATACTTCCAAAGTTGTGGCAAAATGGCTTAAGGACAACAAAGTCAAGGTATTGGAGTGGCCATCACAACGCCCTGACCTCAATCCTATAGCAAAATTGTGGGCAGAACTGAAAAAGCGTGTGCGAGCAAGGAGGCCTACAAACCTGACTCAGTTACACCAGCTCTGTCAAAAGGAATGGGCCAAAATGCACCCAACCTATAGTTGGAAGCTGGTGGAAGGCTACCTGACAAGTTTGACCCAAGTTAAACAATTTAAAGGCAATGCTACCAAATACTAAGTAAGTGTATGTAAACTTCTGACCCACTGGGAATGTGATGAAAGAAATAAAAGCTGAAATAAATAATTCTCTCTACTATTATTCTGACATTTCTCATTCTTAAAATGAAGTGGTGATCCTAACTGACCTAAAACAGGAGATTTTTACTTGGATTAAATGTCAGGAATTGTGAAAAACTGAGTTTAAATGTATTTCGCTAACGTGTATGTAAACTTCCGACTTCAACTGTAAATAAGGAAGTGATTGCATCTAAATAGTGAAGAGTGGTTTACAACATGGTTTACAACATGGTTTGTATCACATTGTTTTCACTGAATTACATTATAATGAATTAAATTGGTTATAATTGAATAAACTAATAGTTTGATTCAAATAGAAATGTATAATTGTAACATCACTTTCTCTCGGTTTTACTTTTAGCTTGCTTGGACAGTTTCCCCACCTCCTTTTCCCCTACAGGTTAGACTACAGGGAGCACAGAACCTGCAGGTTGTCCTACGGGAAAATCTCTGAAGCATGAGGAAGGGATCCTGCAGGTTCTCCTACAGGAAAATGGCACTGAAAATCTTGTGGCATAACCTGCAGGAATCTTATCTACAGGATTTTGCTGTAGGACAATTCCTGCATGTAGTCCTGCAGGATTTATTTGAGGACTATCTGCAGGATTCCTGCATGAATGTTTTCTTGAAGGACAACCTGCAGGATTCCTACTGGATCCTGCAGGAGTTGTCCTACAGGAAAGTGGCCCCGAAAATCCTGTGGGATATCCGACAGGACTACTTATTCCTGCATGATATACTGTATATTCTGCAGGACTCCTGCAGGATATTTTATGCAGGATTGCTGTATAACTTCTTAGGGCATTTCTACCTCAGATAAGAAAAATAATTTTAACTACAAGGTAAACCTATATTGACTGTTGTATGTGAGCAGTACTTACCTTTGTAACGGGAAAAATTTGGTGAATAAAGTTCCTATTCAGTTTAGAGTTATTAACACAATGCTTAGCATATTTCTATATTTTCACTGTCTGTAATATACTTGTTCTCCAGTGGTCTGGGTGTGTGTTGATGGTCACTAGACTTGATGATGTATGTTATGGATTCAACTCATATCTGTTGAGAGTGATTGACGCCAGACTGGAGGTACAAGGACCCGAGGACACTGATTCATTATTGTATGTTTACTAAACACTGTGTGATTCGACAGCAGTTGACAAAGATGTTTTGACTTCATACAAGCCTCTCAGCTGGTGTTTACAGAACATTTGGTGCTGTGTAATTAGGATATAAGGCCTTCTCAGAGAAGGCCAGGTCAGATATTTTCTCTGCTTCAGTGCTGGAGGTGTCTCCCTGTTGCAATTAAACTAAAAGTATTTTCATTGATGTTATCAACAACTGCGCTCCTTTTTGTTCACCAGGAAATTCCCATTACAACCTTGTCATTACTGAGTGGGACATCACCAAGAAACACCACCACACCTGCTCACTATAACCTAAGACTGCCCTTAGGTTATTCCCACGCGGACATCTCATTTGCATAATAAACAATTCCTCATCAAAATCTGTCTGTTTAAGCTCGAGAGAGGCCTGTTTTTTTTGCATGGGCTGCGTCTCAATCCAACGCATCCGTCCAACTCATGCCAAACCATCTCAGTTGGATTGAGATAGGATGATTGTGATGGCCAGGTCATCTAATGCAGCACTCCATCTGATGCAGCACTTCTTGGTCAAATAGCCCTTACACAGCCTAGAGGTGTATTGAGTCATTGTAGTGCTGAAAAACAAATCATAGTCCCACTAAGCGCAAACCAGATGGGATGGCGTATCGCTGCAGAATGCTGTGGTAGCCATGCTGGTTAAGTGTGCCTTGAATCCTAAATAAATCACTGACAGTGTCACCAGCAAAGCACCTCCACACCATCACACTTCCTCCTTCATGCGTAACGGTAGAAACCACAAATGCAGAGATCATCAATTCACCTACTCTGCGTCTCACAAAGACACAGCGGTTGGAACCAAAAATCTCAAATTTGACTCAGACCTAATCAGACCTAAGGACAGATTTCCACCGGTCTAATGTCCATTGCTCGTGTTTCTTGGCCCAAGCATTTCTCTTCTTCTTATTGGTGTCCTTTAGTAGTGGTTTATTTGCTGCAATTCAACCATGAAGGCCTGATTCACGCAGTCTCCTCTGAACAGTTGATGTTGAGATGTGTCTGTTATTTAAACTCTGTTATTTGAACTCTGCTAAGCATTTATTTGGGCTGCAATCTGAGGTGCAGTTATCTCTAATGAACTTATCCTCTGCAGTAGAGGTAACTCTGGGTCTTCCTTTTCTGTGGCGGTCCTCATGAGAGCCGGTTTCATCACAGCACTTGAAGAAACTTTCAAAGTTCTGGAAATGTTCTGGATTGATTGACCTTCATGTCTTATAGTAATGATGGACTGTCATTTCTCTTTGTTTATTTGAGCTGTTCTTGCCAAAATATGGACATGGTCTTTTACCAAACACAGCTATATTCTGTATACCAACCCTACCTTGTCACAGCACAACTGATTGGCTCAAATGCATTAAGAAGGAAATAAATTCTACAAATTAACTTATAACAAGGCACACGTTAATTGAAATGCATTACAGGTGATTACCTCATAAAGCTGGTTGAGAGAATTCCAAGAGAGTGCAAAGCTGACATCTGTAAGGGTTTTCGTCCTCCTCTTCTCACGAAGATGAGTAGTATGAAGGATTGGAGGACCAAAACGCAGCGTGGTAAGTGTTCATGTTTTTTAATGAATAACGAACACTGAACAAAACAATAAACGTGAAGTAAATCAAACCGAAACAGTCCCGTGTGGCACAGACACTAACACGGAAAATAAACACCCACAACTCAAAAGTGAAACCAGGCTAACTAAGTATGATTCTCAATCAATGATTGACAATGATTGACAGCTGCCTCTGATTTAGAACCATACTAGGCCGAACACAGAAATCCCAAATTATAAAAAAACGAACATAGACAACCCACCCAACTCACGCCCTGACCATACTGAAACAAAGACATAATAAAATAACTAAGGTCAGAACGTGACAACATCAAGGCAAAGGGTGGCTACTTGGAAGAATATATTTTGATTTGTTTTTACACTTTTTTGGTTGCTACATGATTCCATATGTGTTATTTCATAGTTTTGATGTCTTCACTATATTTCTACAATGTATAAAATTGCAAAAATAAATAAAAATCCTTCTACAACACAGCATGTTGATATGGTGGTATTTTATAGCTGTTACCACACAGCATGATGATATGGTGGTATTGTATAGTTGTTATCAAACATCTTGTTGATATGGTGGTATTTTATAGCTGTTACCACACAGCATGTTGATATGGTGGTATTGTATAGTTGTTATCAAACATCTTGTTGATATGGTGGTATGTTATAGCTGTTACCACACAGCATGTTGATATGGTGGTATTGTATAGCTGTTATCACACAGCATGATGATATGGTGGTATTGTATAGCTGTTACCACACAGCATGATGATATGGTGGTATTGTATAGTTGTTATCAAACATCTTGTTGATATGGTGGTATTTTATAGCTGTTACCACACAGCATGTTGATATGGTGGTATTGTATAGCTGTTATCAAACATCTTGTTGATATGGTGGTATTTTATAGCTGTTACCACACAGCATGTTGATATGGTGGTATTGTATAGCTGTTACCACACAGCATGTTGATATGGTGGTATTGTATAGCTGTTACCACACAGCATGTTGATATGGTGGTATTGTATAGCTGTTACCACACAGCATGATGATTTGGTGGTATTTTATAGCTGTTACCACACAGCATGATGATATGGTGGTATTGTATAGTTGTTATCAAACATCTTGTTGATATGGTGGTATTTTATAGCTGTTACCACACAGCATGTTGATATGGTGGTATTGTATAGTTGTTATCAAACATCTTGTTGATATGGTGGTATGTTATAGCTGTTACCACACAGCATGTTGATATGGTGGTATTGTATAGCTGTTATCACACAGCATGATGATATGGTGGTATTGTATAGCTGTTACCACACAGCATGATGATATGGTGGTATTGTATAGTTGTTATCAAACATCTTGTTGATATGGTGGTATTTTATAGCTGTTACCACACAGCATGTTGATATGGTGGTATTGTATAGCTGTTATCAAACATCTTGTTGATATGGTGGTATTTTATAGCTGTTACCACACAGCATGTTGATATGGTGGTATTGTATAGCTGTTACCACACAGCATGTTGATATGGTGGTATTGTATAGCTGTTACCACACAGCATGTTGATATGGTGGTATTGTATAGCTGTTACCACACAGCATGATGATTTGGTGGTATTTTATAGCTGTTATCACACAGCATGATGATATGGTGGTATTTTATAGCTGTTACCACACAGCATGATGAAATGGTGGTATTGTATAGTTGTTATCAAACATCTTGTTGATATGGTGGTATTTTATAGCTGTTACCACACAGCATGTTGATATGGTGGTATTGTATAGTTGTTATCAAACATCTTGTTGATATGGTGGTATGTTATAGCTGTTACCACACAGCATGTTGATATGGTGGTATTGTATAGCTGTTATCACACAGCATGATGATATGGTGGTATTGTATAGCTGTTACCACACAGCATGATGATATGGTGGTATTGTATAGTTGTTATCAAACATCTTGTTGATATGGTGGTATTTTATAGCTGTTACCACACAGCATGTTGATATGGTGGTATTGTATAGCTGTTATCAAACATCTTGTTGATATGGTGGTATTTTATAGCTGTTACCACACAGCATGTTGATATGGTGGTATTGTATAGCTGTTACCACACAGCATGTTGATATGGTGGTATTGTATAGCTGTTACCACACAGCATGTTGATATGGTGGTATTGTATAGCTGTTACCACACAGCATGATGATTTGGTGGTATTTTATAGCTGTTACCACACAGCATGATGATATCACACATTGGTGTTTCCTGAAAGGCAGTTGGAGGTTTTGTGAGATCATCTCTCTGACAGGGGAGAGGCTATTGAGGCACTTGCCCTCAGCAGAAATTAGCTTCCTTCTCCGTTAGAGATCCATCTTCATCCAGCGTGTATCCTGCCTATAGTCCTGCAGCACAGGACCAGCTAGAAAACAAACCCCACGTCACCTCCAATCTGTTTCAACGTTTTGTGAGGGTAGGATAAACTGGATTGTTCTTGGAAATTGCCATTGACCTGACTCCAGTGGTTAGTGTCAATCTCTGAGTTGTGAGACAGTCACCAAGGCTATTAGTAAGACATGGGTGAAGAATTATTACAGTTGACTCAAATAGCCTATTATTAGCATATATAAATATGCCCATAAGGGCTGATCTAAGGTCCAAATGGATGAAGCTGTGTGCTGATCTGCCTCTGCCTCCATCCCCATTCATCTCTACCGCCTGGGGGAAGAAGGTGATAAACAAAACAATCTAATTAACCTCTCTCCAACACTCTCTCTCACTCTTTCTCCCTCTCTCTCACACTCTTTCTCTCTTCCCTATATTTGTATCTCTCTCTCTCTCTCTCTCTCTCTCTCTCTCTCTCTCTCTCTCTCTCTCGCACATGCTCTCTCTCTCTCTCTCTCACCCTCTCTCTCTCTCTCTCTCTCTCTCTCTCTCTCTCTCTCTCTTTCTCTCTCTCTTTCTCTCTCTCTCTTTCTCTCTCTCTCTCTCTCTCTCTCTCTCGCTCTCTTTCTTTCCATCACCCTCTCCAGGTCATAGAGACAGGTCTGCTGTCTTTCCTGTCTACTCACATCTGCACAGACCCCTGAGAAAATAAAAACCCTTAAGAATCCATGTCAATTTAACCCAATGTGCTGAAAGGCCACTGCCTGTGGTTTGGCCAGATTGAAAAGGCATCTGTCATTGTGAATGTTCCTCGTAAACAGAGAAGGGTGAGCGACAGTGCCAATATCAATCAGTCGTCCATCCCAAGGTGTTGTTTTTGTTGAATGTGTTTTATATCTAATCGTAGCATGATCTAAGAGCTGTCAGGGACGGCAGGTAGCCAAGTGGCTTAGAGCATTGGGCCAATAACTGAAAGGTTGCTTGATTGAATCTCTGAGCTGACAAAGTAAAAATCTGTCGTTCTGCCCCTGAACAAGGCAGTTAACCCACTGTTCCCTGGGCGCCGTGGATGTTGATTATGGCAGAGGGGTTGGGTTAAATGCGGAAGACACATTTAAAGACACATTTCAGTTGAATGCATTCAGTTGTACAACTGACCAGGTATCCCCCTTTCCTTTCAGTAGTATCAAATGACAATCCAGTATCAATGGGAGGTAAATGACGATCTAGGATCTACACGGCTAAGTTACGATGCAGAATTAACACAGCTAACTACCCAGGATGAACACAACTAAATGGCAATCCAGGAGCAACAGTATTGTGTGCTAGCAGCCCACGCTTGTATTTTATGAAAATGTAAAATATTATGTCAGGTTAGGTTAAGTAAACTGAGATATTCCAGCATGGTCACACTGAGAGACCTGCTCAGGACCAAACAAACAAAGACCACTGCAGCAATTGCCTGTAATGATGAAAACCCATAGCTCTCAAGTGTATGGATAGTGGTATGGTAGCTTTTCTTAATTAGCAATTACTGCTGCAGCTATTAATATCACCATGAGAATCTGGGGTTATTTTATATTACCAGATCGAATACATATACTGTGTCAATCAAGTTTTTTATGCATTTTCTATCGATATGACATAACACCATTAAAACAACAAAAACAACACCCAACAAGACGACAAACAAAACACCACCTTTCAACCATATATCAGTGGTTGGAATATTAAAAATTCATAATAATAATATAAAAGAGTAATAATACATAATAAACAAAAACATCCATTAGACACACATTGGTACTAACTTATGCCCCAGCTTTTCACCCGCAACTCCCTTATATACACTGCCGTTCAAAAGTTTGGGGTCACTTAGAAATGTCCTTGTTTTTGAAAGAAAAGCTCATTTTTTCGTCCATTAAAATAACATCAAATTGATCAGAAATCCAGTGTTGACATTGTTAATGTTGTAAATGACTATTGTAGCTTCAAATGACTGATTTTTATGGAATATCTACATACTGTATGCATACAGAGGCCCATTACCAGCAACCATCACTCCTGTGTTCCAATGACACGTTGTGTTAGCTAATCCAAGTTTATAATTTTATAAAGCTAATTGATCATTAGAAAACGCTTTTGCAATTATGTTAGCACAGCTGAAAACTGTTGTCCTGATTAAAGAAGCAATACAACTGGCCTTCTTTAGAATAATTGAGTATCTGGAGCATCAGAAATTGTGGGTTCAATCACAGGCTCAAAATGGCCAGAAACAAAGAACTTTCTTTTGAAACTCGTCAGTCTATTCTTGTTCTGAGAAATGAAGGCTATTCCATGTGAGAAATGCCAAGAAACGGAAGATCTGGTACAACGCTGTGTACTACTCCCTTCACAGAACAGTGCAAACTGGCCCTAACCAGAATAGAAAGAAGAGTGGGAGGCCCCAGTGCACAACCGAGCAAGAGAACAAGTACATTAGAGTGTCTAGTTTGAGAAACAGATGCCTCTATAATGGTGTGGCCAGCACAGTCACCAGATGCCAAATCTATTGAGCTGTTGTTTGGAGCATCTTGACCGTAAGAAGTGCCCATCAAGCCAATCCAACTTGTGGGAGGTGCTTCAGGAAGCATGGGGTGAAATCTCTTCAGATTACCTCAACAAATTGACAACTAGAATGCCAAAGGTCTGCAATGCTGTAATTGCTGCAAATTGAGGATTATTTGACGAAAGCAAGGTTTGAAGGACAATTATTATTTATAACCTTGTCAATGTCTTGACTATATTTCCTATTCATTTTGCAACTCATTTCATGTATGTTTTCATGGAAAACAAGGACATTTCTAAGTGACCCCAAACTTTTGAATGGTAGTGTAATTCAAAAAGTGTTCCTATACCATACAAAATGTCCCTTTCCTCACCTGTAATTTGGCTATCATTGATTCATAAGATACAGTCTCCATCAGTCTAGCTGCTAGATATAGATATATCCACTAATAAGCACAGCTGTGGGGACTCTGGGATAGGCTGTTCCAAAAAAAATTCAAGCTTTATAAGAACCTTCTTCCAGAAAGCGAGCACCATGGGACATCCCCATATAGCATGCAGAAGGGTACCTAATAACCCATGTTATTTAATCTAACTGGGGTCCAATAGTATATGAACAATCTTATAATGTGTAAATCTACCCTTCGTATCCCGGGTACACCACCCTAAATTGGAATCAATATTTTTCCATACATCGTCCTCAATGTCACAATTAAGATCCTTCTGCCAAATTAACCTTAAATTATTACAGTTTCCATATTGTAATAATATTCTAGAAGCACAAGCATTTCGCTACACTCGCATTAACATCTGCTAACCATGTGTATGTGACAAATAAAATTTGATTTGATTTGATTTGATTTGTGCATACAAGACTCTTTAATAAAACACTGAAGTGAAATGTGATATTCCTGGTAGCATGAAATATTGTTCTAACACTTTTTCATCTCTCTGGAGGTTAATACTCATAAGAAACCCCATGCAGCTCCTTAGGTGTAAGTATTTCCAGAAATCTCCCTTATCTGGCAAATAAAATGTTCCCTTCAGGTCCTGATAGGACATTATCACTCTTCTCTCATATAGATCGCCTAATGCCCTGCAGACCTTGTCTAAGCCATACCTCCCAGATAAATGAATGTTTTCCTATGCAAACTGATGAATTGTGCCATTTGGAAGAATATTTTTGTTTATACTGGGAAATTCCAAGCATTTTAGTAATCTTCATCCATACCTCTCGAGAATATTGTAGGATGTTGGCTGCCTCTGCACAATGTTTTGTAATAAGGCCTCAATAGGCTTAAACGGGGCCGTGATAGGCCTCTCAATCTAAGTCCATCCCAAATGGGAATCATAATTGTCCCAGTCTGGCCAATTTTGCTACTTCAAATGATATGTTGTTTGATTCCACATTGGGTAATGCTAGTCCTCCTCTATCCCTTGGAGCATATAACTTGTTGACATTAATTCCTTTTTTTTCCCATCCAAAAGATAATCCTTATCATTTGATTGCACTGCTTAAATAGTAAGGGAGAAATGGTCACAGGGAGCATCATGGACACAACCATTTTAGCAGTACTTATTTTGACCCATAACGTAAG
This sequence comes from Oncorhynchus clarkii lewisi, assembly GCF_045791955.1. Taxonomy (NCBI): domain Eukaryota; kingdom Metazoa; phylum Chordata; class Actinopteri; order Salmoniformes; family Salmonidae; genus Oncorhynchus; species Oncorhynchus clarkii. Next base: position 76,242,389 of record NC_092150.1, read on the forward strand.
AGCAACCTCCATTTATCAAGATTATTCTTTATTTTTTTGTAGTTGTGGCATCATATTAATTTGCCTGATATTCTGTAGTTCTTTGTTCAGTCTAATACCCAGGCATTTCAGGATGACATCATTTGGATACAGGCATAGCCTCTGACTTCTTCCAATGAATCTTATAACCAGATATTTGTGAGATCATCTATAATACCTTATCCCACTTGATAAATCCAGGGCCAAAGCCAAACTTTTCAAGGGTATATGTCAAAAAGCCTCACTCCACGCTATCAAATGCCTTCTCCGCATTTAGGGAAAAGGTTTAAACTGATAGGGCGAAAACTCCCTGGGTCTGTGGGGCCTCTATCCTTCTTGAGAGTGAGGGACCAGGCAGGCACCGTGGTATGCCGTGAGGCGCACGGTGTCCCCGGTGCGTGTGCATAGCCCGGTGCGATACATTGCAGCGCCTTGTATCGGCCGGGCTAGAGTGGGCATCGAGACACGTGCCATGAAGCCGGCTCAGCGTATCTGGTCTCCAGTGCGTCTCCTCGGGCCGGGGTACATGGCACCAGCCCTATGCATGGTTTCCCCCCTGTTCGCCAGCACAGCCCAGTGCGGGCTATTCCACCTCGCCGCACTTGCCTGGCTACGGGGAGCATTCAGCCAGGTAGGGTTGGGCAGACTCGGTGCTCGAGACCTCCAGTGCGCCTTCACGGTCCGGTCTATCCGGTGCCACCTCCACACACCAGCCCTCCGGTGGCAGCCCCCGCACCAGGCTGTCTCTCCGTCTCCTTCCTATAGGTGCTCCCGCCCGTCCAGCGCTGCCAGAGCCTTCCTCCTGCCCAGCGCTGCCAGAGTCTCCCGTCTGTCCTGAGCTGCCAGAGTCTCCCGTCTGTCCTGAGCTGCCAGAGTCGCCCGTCTGTCCTGAGCTGCCAGAGTCGCCCGTCTGTCCTGAGCTGCCAGAGTCGACCGTCTGTCCTGAGCTGCCAGAGTCGCCCGTCTGTACTGAGCTGCCAGAGTCGCCTGCCAGTCAGGAGCTGCCAGAGCCGCCCGCCAGTCCCGCCAGCTGCCAGAGCCGCCGGTCAGTCAGGAGCTGCCAGAGCCGCCCGCCAGTCAGGAGCTGCCAGAGCCGTCCGCCAGTCAGGAGCTGCCAGAGCCGCCAGTCACGCCGGCGCTGCCAGAATCGCCCTTCACTCCGGAGTTGCCGGAATCTCCCGTCCATTCGGGACCCGGGGCTAGGGTCCCCAGTCCGAGGTCGGCGCCGAGGGTCGCCGTTTTTAAACATTATCTTTGTGTATGTTTTAGACGTTGCACATTGGGTTTTAGAATTATATTGGAAATGAAACCAGATCGAATTTTAAAGTTTACGATCCTGGTAGATTTGTATTCTACTAAACTGCACGTTTATAATTGCTAGACTGTCTGGGTTGAAGTAATGAAGCAATCTCTCAACAATCTTTGTTCCAACCCCTGCGCTTGTGCATCCGATTAACAAGTATATTAAGTTTATAGCATTTGTCTTTTCTGTGTGTCTGTAAAACAAAAAATTAGCTGAAGACGAAAAGGTAGGATTTTGATATTCTACTAGATTTCTGAAAGCGAGTCATTCCTTTTCTGACAACCCACTAAAGTATTTGTATAATAAAGTTAGTCTACGTGGTATAGTGAAAGCCCACGGAATTCAGACAAAGAATCAGATCAATTTCCTCCTTTCCAAAACCATACAGGCGTAGTATTTTAGTATTTCGTTTTCATTAGGATCCCCATTAGCTGCGGACAAGGCAGCAGCTACTCTTCCTGGGGTCCAAACAGGAATAAAACAATACTTCAATGTAAAAGAAAAACGTACATCATAAATAAAACAGTACATCAAACCAGACATTGTGCAGTATGTACATTTCTCCATTACTACACATGTACAGTATCAAACGTACCACATTACAATATTACAATGTGTGGCTGTGTGTAGAGTGTGTGTAGAGTGTGCATGTGCGTGTGTTTGTCCCTTCACAGTCCGTAAGATCAAGATCGAATACAACACAAGCCTATGAGGCTTTTATTGCCTTTTAGTAAGCTAATTGTGGCCCTGGTTCAGTTGTTGATTAACCAGTCAGGGGACAGTTAAATTGGCTGTGGATATTGATTCCTGCTGGCCAGACAGTGTTGTGTTTATAAGGTTGCTATATTGCGTTAACACTTTGAGATCTATACTGATGTTAGCGTTAGCGAAAGCCCAGGGAAGGAGAGCACGTTTAGATGTAACACAGCTACACATTCCCCATTAATGTTTAAAAGGCTTTCAAACCACAGAAGCTCAATGTAGAGGGGGCATATCTATATGGACTGGGTGAAGGAAGAGTTAGTGAATGACCTCACTCTTATGATAACTACTGTTGTCCTCAAGGCACTATCATAATCTCTTCGTTTGAAACTACAATGGAAAGACCTTCTATTCTGCTTCTCTGCTGATGAGTTCACCCATAGGAGCCAGCATAATTATAATGCTGCCCTGGGGAAATGATAATGTCGATGTAATTACGGTAAATGGCAGTACCTGTCTTGAAGTGGTAGAGGCATAGATATATAAATAGATCAGTGGCCAGAGAAAGATAATTGTGTAGAATATACCCCCGAGGCTTGTTGCATTGGATGTCAAGCATTAACGAAGAGGATTACTGTAAGCTTTGACAAAGAAAACATTGAGCACTATACAGTACAGTATTGAACTAGAATGCATTAGCTCCTGGAACGTATGAAGAAATACACTTCCTTTGATATTTGTCCTAGTTATGTCACTCTATTATGTTATCAGCACTAGATTTTTTATCTCCTTTTCAACTCTTTTCAAGTATGAATTAGTACACCACATGACCAAAAGTATGTGGACACCTGCTCGTCGAACATCTCATTCCAAAATCATGGCCATTAATATGAAGTTGGTCCCCCTGTTGATGCTATAACAGCCTCCACTCTTCTGTGAAGGTTTTCCACTAGATGTTGGAACATTGCTGCGGGGACTTGCTTCCATTCAGCCTCAAGAACATTAGTGAAGTCGGGCACTGATGTTGGGCGATGAGGCCTGGTTCGCAGTCGGCGTTCGAATTCATCCCAAAGGTGTTCAAGGGGGTTGAGGTCAGGCTTTGTGGAGGCCACTCACACCGATCTTGACAAACCATTTCTGTATGGACCTCGCTTTGTGCACAGGGGCATTGCCATGCTGAAACAGGAAAGAGACTTCCCCAAACTGTTGCCACAAATTTGGAATCACAGAATCATCTAGAATGCCATTGTGGCATTAAGATTTCCCTTTAATGGAACTAAGGGGCCTTGCCCAAACTATGAAAAACTGCACCAGACCATTAATCCTCCTCCACCAATCTTTACAGTTGGCACTATACATTCCGGCAGCTAGCGTTCTCCTGGCATCCGCCAAACCGAGATTCGCCAGTCTGACTGCCAGATGGTGAAGCGTGATTCATCACTCCAGAGGAGGTGCATCCAGTGCTCCGGATTCCAATGGCGTAGAGCTTTACACCACTCCAGCCGACGATTGGCATTACACATGGTCATCTTAGGCTCGTGTGCGACTGCTCTGCCATGGAAACCCATTTCATGAAGCTCCCAACTAAAAGTTATTGTGCTGACGTTTGCTTCCAGAGGAAATTTGGAACTCGGTAGTAAGTGTGGCAACCGAGGACAGGTGATAATTACGAGCTACCCTCTTCAAGACCCGGCAGTCCTGTTCTGTGAGCTTGTGTGGCCGACCACTTTGCTGTTGATTCGTTGTTGCTCCTAGACGTTCCCACTTTACAATAACAGCACTTACAGTTGACCGGGGCAGCTCTTGCAGGGCAGAACTGCCCCGGTCCACATACTTTTGTATATATAGTGTATCTCCATCTAAAACCCTCTCACAAATACCTTAAAGGGGCAATCTGTGATTGCTACATCCATTTTTTTTTAAACTTGTAAATGCATGATATATAGCCCTTTATTCTTGAAGAATATAACTTAGAAATGACTCATGAGCTTAGTTTAACTGTCTACCCAATCAGAACCCAAAATATACATTTGTTTTACTCCTGTGTTTGTAAACAATGTAATTGTAAGCATTGTTTTTTAGTGTTTACCAGGTGGGGAGTATTGAAGGAAGCATTGAATGCGTTGGTCAGGAGGGAGTGGAGATTTGAGCGTAAGGCTGTCATCGTATTTTTAAAACATTCCCTTGTGTCATGCAGCATTCCTCTGGATAACCCCGCTGTCTGAAACGCTCACCCAGATAGTTGGCTTGTTTGTCGTGTACACTCTTTGTACTACAAATCCTGCGAATGCGACTGTATTGGCTAATGGGTAGGCTCTTTGTTAGGGGTGTAGGGTGGAAGGTATCTCCGCTTAACAGGGAATTCCTGCCCTTCGGCTTCTTGTATAGATCCATGCTAAAACCGCCACCCTCCCTCTCAATCAAAATGTCAAGAAAACTTGTTTCATGCGCATCATAGGTCAGGGTGAATTTCAAATGTTCCCTGCTTGTATTGATGAAGGAGTGGAATCGATTAAGTTTCTTTGCTGTGCCCTGCAATAGAAGAAATATGTCATCAATGAAGCGTTTCCAGAGTCTGATATATCGCAAGAATGGGCTGAAAATCAAATTCTCCTCAAACAACCCCACATACAGATTGGCATAATTCAGTTTCATTTTACTACCCATAGCAGTTCCCTTCTGTTGAACGAATATGTCATTTTCAAGCATTAAAAAGTTCTTAGTCAGAACAATCTCAGCAAGTTTAACAATACGGTTAGTGCTAGGGAGTGTGCCAGTGGGTCGTTGACTAAGACAGTGTACCAGTGGGTCGTTGACTAAGACAGTGTACCAGTGGGTCGTTGACTAAGACAGTGTACCAGTGGGTCGTTGACTAAGACAGTGTACCAGTGGGTCGTTGACTAAGACAGTGTACCAGTGGGTCGTTGACTAAGACAGTGTACCCGTGGGTCATTGACTAAGACAGTGTACCAGTGGGTCGTGAACCACGACAGTGTGCCAGTGGGTTGTTGACTAAGACGGTGTACCAGTGGGTCGTTGATTAAGACGGTGTACCAGTGGGTCGTTGACTAAGACGGTGTACCAGTGGATTGTTGACTAAGACAGTGTACCAGTGGGTCGTTGACTAAGACAGTGTACCAGTGGGTCGTGGACTAAGACCGTGTACCAGTGGGTCGTTGACTAAGACAGTGTGCCAGTGGGTCGTTGACTAAGACAGTGTACCAGTGGGTCATTGACTAAGACAGTGTGCCAGTGGGTCGTTGACTAAGACGGTGTACCAGTGGGTCGTTGACTAAGACAGTGTACCAGTGGGTTGTTGACTAAGACGGTGTACAAGTGGGTCGTTGACTAAGACAGTGTACAAGTGGGTCGTTGACTAAGACAGTGTACCAGTGGGTCATTGACTAAGACAGTGTACCAGTGGGTCGTTGACTAAGACAGTGTACCAGTGGGTCGTTGACTAAGACAGTGTACCAGTGGGCCATTGACTAAGACAGTGTACCAGTGGGTCGTTGACTAAGACAGTGTACCAGTGGGTCGTTGACTAAGACAGTGTGCCAGTGGGTCGTTGACTAAGACGGTGTACCAGTGGGTCGTTGACTAAGACAGTGTGCCAGTGGGTCGTTGACTAAGACAGTGAACCAGTGGGTCGTTGACAAAGACAGTGTACCAGTGGGTCGTTGACTAAGACAGTGTGCCAGTGGGTCGTTGACTAAGACAGTGTACCAGTGGGTCGTTGACTAAGACAGTGAACCAGTGGGTCGTTGACTAAGACAGTGTACCAGTGGGTTGTACACTAAGACTGTATACCAGTGGGTTGTTGACCACGACAGTGTGCCAGTGGGTCGTTGACTAAGACAGTGTACCAGTCGGTCGTTGACTAAGACAGTGTACCCGTGGGTCATTGACTAAGACAGTGTACCAGTGGGTCGTGAACCACGACAGTGTGCCAGTGGGTTGTTGACTAAGACGGTGTACCAGTGGTTCGTTGATTAAGACGGTGTACCAGTGGGTCGTTGACTAAGACGGTGTACCAGTGGATTGTTGACTAAGACAGTGTACCAGTGGGTCGTTGACTAAGACAGTGTACCAGTGGGTTGTTGACTAAGACAGTGTACCAGTGGGTCATTGACTAAGACAGTGTGCCAGTGGGTCGTTGACTAAGACAGTGTGCCAGTGGGTCGTTGACTAAGACAGTGTACCAGTGGGTCGATGACAAAGACAGTGTACCAGTGGTTCGTTGACTAAGACAGTGTACCAGTGGGTCATTGACTAAGACAGTGTGCCAGTGGGTCGTTGACTAAGACGGTGTACCAGTGGGTCGTTGACTAAGACAGTGTACCAGTGGGTCGTTGACTAAGACAGTGTACCAGTGGGTCGTTGACTAAGACAGTGTACCAGTGTGTCGTTGACTAAGACAGTGTACCAGTGGGTCGTTGACTAAGACAGTGTGCCAGTGGGTCGTTGACTAAGACGGTGTACCAGTGGGTCGTTGACTAAGACAGTGTACCAGTGGGTCGTTGACTAAGACGGTGTACAAGTGGGTCGTTGACTAAGACAGTGTACAAGTGGGTCGTTGACTAAGACAGTGTACCAGTGGGTCATTGACTAAGACAGTGTACCAGTGGGTTGTTGACTAAGACAGTGTACCAGTGGGTCATTGACTAAGACAGTGTACCAGTGGGTCGTTGACTAAGACAGTGTACCAGTGGGTCGTTGACTAAGACAGTGTGCCAGTGGGTCGTTGACTAAGACAGTGTACCAGTGGGTCGTTGACTAAGACAGTGTACCAGT